>NC_092574.1:12500-135000 GCF_037975245.1 Apostichopus japonicus | reverse complement strand
CTGGTCTATGCAATCTTTGCAAAGAAAAGCTCCAAATTACCATCCTCAAAGGCAACACGCTCAACTAGAGAAGCGAGCTCATCTCTACCTGTAGACATGGCAACAGACACAAAAGGAAACCACCCAGCCGTGTCAAACCCAAATGGTAGTTCATGGAATAGCGACCCATATTTTATACGGATCAGTAGGCCTGACGATCGCTGTACAACTCCGAGCAGCAATGGACTCATAATAGTTAACGTTTATTACAATATATATATCTATAATATATATATATATATATATATATAGATAAATATATATCTATAATATATCTATATATATCTATAGATATATATATATAGATATATATATATATATATATATATATATATATATATATATATATATATAAATATATATATATATTATATATATATTATTTATTTATTTATTTATTTATTTGTTTGCCACAAAAGTACAAAGTGGAGGAAGTCTTCCATATATATATATATACATATATATATATATGTAATAAACACATTTTGTACTTCTCATTCAACTGCCAAGTATTGCTGACGAAGGTCCCAGGGGGGACCGAAAATTCCAATAGATTTTCTAAAACTTACTCCTTATTTGTCAATTATGAGTCATATCTTATTTCTCTGGTTTTCTCTAATAATATATATATATGTATATATATATATATATATATATATATGTATATATATATATATATATATATATATGTATATATATATATATTTATGGTAGTTCGTGGAATAGTGACCCATACTTTATTACAGATACAATATGAACTACTCGGGCAAGAACATTCCTTTGCCATCAACTAGAGAATACTTGAAAAGACTGCTGGAGATGACAGAGAAGCTGATAAATGGATGCGATGGAGAGCATTATTCATCCTGGCCGATACTGACACCGATGCGGAAACGAGTGACACCAGCCGTGACGAGGACAACACCGCCACCACCGATGCAAACGGGCTAAAATCCAGATGCGTCCCCCCACAAATCCCGGAGTTGGTCTCATTCCAGTCCGATATGCTGGAAATGGTCGAGAACATTAAGTTCAACGAAGTGATGGAGAAGTTCCTGTCCAACCTCAAGAAGGACATAGAAAACATCACACCCTCTAAAGAAATCTTCGTAGAGGCAGACAAAACCAGGAACATGTACAAGATGGACCCCGCCAAATATGGTGGGTTGCTAACTGTAAACATACCTCAGAAATACAAATATGCGGACCGCAACACCGCCACCGAAATAGACAATGAATACACAAGTCTAGCTGACAAATTAAAAATAGGTAAGGAGCAGCAATGGACTCGTAATAGTTAACGTTTATTACAATATATATATCTATAATATATATATATAGATATAGATAAATATATATCTATAATATATCTATATATATATATAGATATAGATATATATATATAGATATATATATATATATATTTATATATATATATTTATATATATATATATATATATATATATATATATATATATATATATATATATATATATACAAGCAATGCCGTTTTATATTCAGATTACTCATACACCTCGTGTATATAGTTTATGCATGACATATTTGTATATCATATATTTATAAATAGTAACTAATGTATATGTTACTATTTCATTAAATATAATTTTGTCCGGCATGGCTTTCTGTATGATGTTGTAACGTTCGGCAAGCTCATAAACATATTAGACACTGGTTTTCGTAGGTGGGAATATACAAATGTATGGACCGGGCGGCTGTCAGCAGTGCAGGAGGAAGCACATACAAATCACTTTCACCCACATAGGGCCCCGCTAGTAACGCAGTAAATACACATGATGTTGAGGAATCTGCGCGCAACTATTAAATCAGCATCATTTCGAGCGTGAGCAAATATGATTTATTTGTCTCTGGTTGAAAGGTTAGCAGAGCTTGTCGCAAAACAAGTTTTGAAGGTCGTCACGAAAAGTAAGTTTCAAGGTTGAGCCTGAACTTAAGAAGTGTTTCAAAGTTACTTGTTAGGCTCACTTTATTGTAAGTTGGGCCCACTATTAGTATCTGTCAAATGCAAGTCGGGTCTCCAGCGTAACGTTGCAGCATTAAATCGCTCCTCGTGATTATTTCAGATTTCAGAGAGCTGTTTGGCAATGATATAGTGTGAGTTTACAGTATTAAACTGTTTACCTATTTTAGCCATGTATATCCTACCATGCAGTCACACAGTGTCTGTATAATGTCTTCTTTCTCTGTCATTAGGCATTCTTTCTGCTTTCAGTCTTCCCTCAAGCACTAGTAGCAGCCTTGGAATTTTGAACTTCTTTGGCCATTAATTCCTATTTTAATAGTAAACAAACAAAACACACTGTTGATTCTTCATAGTTTCAACTTACCAAATATAGTTTCTGTGATTCAACTAATGACATTCCATGCTGACCAAATGATTGTAAAATAAAAGTACTAACAAGTTATTAAATTGTTTGTTAACAGGTGTTGGACTTCTGAAAATGTTTATGATTCTTATGCGGTCAAATAAAATGTCCTACACATAGACACACAATATTGCTCAACAAATTGCTGAATACTAGTCGGCATGATAAAAGGGTCTGTGGTAGTATACACCTATTAAATGCCCCAATACTAGTGTTTACACGGGTCCAAAAATCGGGAACCGGGTACCCAAGAGCCGTTACCCGTCGGGTATCCGGGTACCCGGAAAAAAATTGTTTTACCCTCTAGTATCACAATTTTCAAGAAATGACATATTGGATGCCATAATAAATGAATCATATTCTCTACTGACAATGTTTTCATGTTCAAAAACGTAGGTGTAAGATAAGGTATAAAACCTTCCTCAATAATTTCTATTTGCTATTGTTTCTTTCATTAACTTGTTAATAACTTCATATAATTAACATTACTACTAACATCGCACTGCCGTCGCGGCTTTTGCTTGCTCTCCACGTCTATTGATCTCACCATATAAATATCCAATTTAGCTCGTAAACAGTTGTTACTACTACTATCTATTAGGCAGGCCCAGGGTTCGCATTAGCCGCGAGATTGTGCGATTCGCACAATTTGATCGCATTTGGAATAAACGATTAGTAAACACTTTAACAGCCACTTGCGATTATTATTTTTTAGTCTATAATCCGTCTATAATCCGTAAACATCTCATAAAATTCCTTGTCAGCCTTTCCTTCCATGAAATAAACGAATGAATAAATAATAATTTCTTCCACATGGTAGCCAAACACCACACCACACTGAGTCAATGAGAAATCTAGCTAGGCCTAACCATCTGTTTATTCGCTGAAATTGTGACGCAGTTATAAGATATCCATGGAGTACTTTCGTTATTGCTGTTATCTTCGACACATGGTAGCCTAACACCACACTAAGTCAATGGGAAATCTGCCTAACCATCGATTTGCGATTTTTTTTTTTATTTTTTTTTTTTATATCACACTACGGAGGATGCGGGTAATAAATTAGGAACCGGGTAGTATGGCGTCGGGCGGGTACCCGGATAACCCGTGCAAACACTACCCAATACACACTAAATCAAAAATAATGTGATCCCTTAATCTATTTAGCTCTCACAAGCTAAATGCAACCAATAACTGGATAGCTGACAAGTTGGCCATTCATAGCACCCTCAATTTTCTATATCATAACCATGCAGATTGCTTGTTTACTATGAGAGACTGAAGTTTTCCTCACTTGTAAACAAACCTCTTTACTCAGCAGAAATCAATTTCTGTATGCTGTTCCAGGGAAGCCTAAATTGGTCTAAACTTACCTCAACTGACCAAATTTTTGTATCACTTGTACTCTCTTTCATGCTCCTTAACATCCCTGCCAAGAAAACACCAGACACTAATTGATAACATATCAAGAAATTTGTTCTCCTGTTGCTTTTTCTGAATGAGAACACTTGTGGTGGATTGATGTAAATGCTAATATGAGTATGCCATCTTAACTAAAAATTGAAATTTTTAGACTCCACATTAAACCTCTTTTAATGATTGTTTGAGAAGTTGTGACTTACACCCACGGACGTGGCTAGAAGGGGGGGTGGGTGTGGGGGGTGTCTCACCCCCCGAACTTGATAAAACTGACGATAGTTGGAAAATTGGAGTGCGACAGCTGGAATTTCCGACTGTCGCACCACAGTTTATCTAGGCCTATTCATATATTCCTGTGATTGTGAATGACCTAAAAATTGACATTTTCGGTCAAAATTGGCCTTTTATCAGTCATATTTACCATGTTTCCTTGCCACTTTCATAAATTGTATCTCGCGATTCTTATACTCCACCACACAAAACTTGGTATGATTTTGAATACTCCAAAAAACATGCCTAATAGAACTACCGTCATAGGCGTAGGGGCCCAATATGATTTGGGGGGGGGGCTGATCTGGGAAAATATAACCTAAATTGTTCGAGTTTCGCGTGTTACACATGTCAATGTGCATATCATATAGGCATGCACAGGTTTTTACATCGCATGCCAATAACATACAATCATATGCTGTGTAATTATTACCATTCCATATTGGTTAGAATTATTGGGGAAGTCAATACAATATTTATGGTAATAATAATATCAGTTTAACCATTGAAAAACACATTGCAAATTATCTTTCTTTCAGTAGGTAAAAAACATTTGGTTGGGGGAGGCTAATAACTTTGTGAAGTGAGCGCCTTTGTGGCACCTATTCCTCTTGCAAACTTAGATATGAAGAATTTGTGGGACTTGGCTTAAAGGTTGTGTTTGGATGCATTCTCTGAAGATACAAAGGTACTGTAAGCTCTAACCCATCTACAAAGGTTTAAACCAAGAAGCAAACCTGGCAAGAATCCTTCAGAACTAAACATTGCACGGCAGTCAGGCTTGCATCAGATGTAGATCGGTTCAAGTGCAGCTCATAGAATGCTCAGCAGCATCTCTCTTCCAAGTCCCGCTGTCAGTACACTACAAAAGTCAGCCAACCAGTTTGGACCTGCAATAGAAGAAATGAATGAAAATGATATATCAGAAAAGGGGTGTATAAAGAAGACACTGCAACTGCATGGCCTCTCAAAAGACTCTCCAATTTTTGCAGAATATGATCGTCAATATCATACGTGTCTGCTTAATGCAAAAAGTAAGACTCCATTTGTTCGTGCAAGCCAATACAGAGATGTAATTGTTGAGAATGTCACCATTGATAAATTTAATTTTGATTACAATCACAGTAACAACTGTAACTTAATTGGTGAAATGAATAGAAGAAGGGGTCACAAGTTGCAATGTCCAGTCCATGAGGGCTGTTCAGTAAAGATGCCAATGTCAAAGATGAACAGAATGGTGGAAAGATTTGTGCATCCAAATTACTTACTGGTAAGAACCCACTAAAGGAGAAGTGCCTAACAACTGATGCTGATGGCAAGGCATGTAAAGGGCTCACTGGTACAATGGCTGCAGCTACTCATTCTGAAACAGAGAACCATATGCTGTTAGACCAAGTTCACCTACTCAAGTCACTCCGCAGGGCACTGGCTAAAGCAGTACTCTCCTCTGATATGTTACCTGCACAAACTGTGACTAGGAAGCACTTGATACAAAAGTGCATTGCAGAGGACTTGACCTGCCTTGTACTGGCAGAGGTGACTACTTGCAGGAATTAAAGCCCTCAAATACGACCACTGCAAAGTTATGAAGGCTTTATCAACATGTTAAGACTGCCTTGCAAAGTGCTACATTGGAAATCATTCACATTGCCCGAAGCATTCATTTGTATGCAAGAGGGGCAGGAAGTACACATTTCCATTCATGCCAAATGCTACAAAGAGATCTCTGCTAATATCCCACACTGATAGCACACAACTACAGTACTGATTTCGCTTAACTCCCGTTGCAAAAAAAGCAGCGATCGATAAAAAAGGTTGAAAATCGATAAAAAAAATTTGAAAAACGATAAAAAACAAATAATTTCATTAAGATTTAGACTACTGCGGGCACGGTTGTCAACTTAGTTTCAACGAAATTTCCACGAAAGTTATCGCGATCAACAACGGCAAAGGCAATTCTAGACATATCAAGGTTGTGACCTACGTTGAATCCTTAGTGTAACTACAGCCGTTTTCAGACTATACCAGAAGTGGCTGAGGAATATTACAAATGTTACAAAAGTTTGATTGTATATAAGACAGAGTAAGTTCTGTACTAGGTGTTTGAAAAATTATTTGGCTAGGATAATAAAAAACTGGTCTTGGTCGATCGTAACAAGTACTTAAGTTAAAGGCTAGTATTAAACTAAGATAAGTTTAAGTAACTCACCAATGAACGCAGCGTCAGAAAAACAAGAAATAAAAAAAAAATTTACACAATGAAACAGTCGTAGCTGGATATCAAAGAGATCTTTTTTTCCAATAAATTCCTGTGTTACTTGACGTACTACAGTACCGTTTACCGCACTCACTTTCAAACCAAAAAATCTCCCCCCGGCTTCAATGCACGCAAAATAAAATACATCCTGTTATTTTCCCCCTAACCCAGCTACTGTAAGTTGCCCGCGAATGCAGACGAACTGCCCTGGTAATTAAGGTCGCAGCCTGGGTCTGGGCCACCTACAGTATGCTGCTTACATGTGCATTCCCTACCCTGGATATCTCCAGCGACCAAGCTTTTTTGAGAGGCCTAGTCCAATCATAAACCTGGCTTTGTCAATTCACGCCTACCATCTGTTAATTAGCATAGTATTTATCTTCGTGGGGGGTTTAGCACTGCAGAACCTTTGGCTGGCTTACTCTAGAAGCAAACATTATTTTGCCCCTACTATTCATAATGGAATGGAAACCTGTGGAAAATGAATATATTTTCATTGCTTATTTGAGTATTGTATATTGGGAAGAGCTGATCAAACATTACTGGGGAGGGCTTTCAACTGGCCTGACGGCATGTAAATTTAATTTAATGAGAAGGGGGTTTTTATGAGTCTCCCGGTATGCGTCACATGAGAAGTAAATGTTTTGTTTTTCGGTTTTATCATCATTTTTCAAGTGGAACAGCTCATAAAATCATATCAATCAAATATCCTTCCTTAGTTTTACTAATCAGGAATGTTTGACAAGGCATGCAATGCATCGTTCGAAAATGTAATTTTAAACTAGAATTGAAAATGAACAACATAAAACAATATCTGTGAAGCGTGTGGAGCACAACTTTGAATATTTGTTGTGAAAGAAAACATCATGAACAATGTTTACTGCGTAAATAAATGTTGCGGAACTGGTATGGAGAAATTACGTACTGCAGCTTACGTCAGAGAAGCTCATAAATGACACAGGTGGATAGAGCACATCAAAATTCGGTATAGGAAATCCCTACGCAGCTGACAAAAGTCGATATCTCCTTCCGTTTTCGAGTTATAGGCGATTTTGTGTTTTTGCGATATGGTTTTCAGTATATTTTCATTCAATAAAGTCGTTTTTTTTTTGTGTGTTATAAGGGTGTGACCTAACAGATATTTCACTAACCATTTAACCGTATAACCTGCCGGTAGGTTAAACTTTTAAACGCTGTTTCCCGATTGCGGCTTTTTCGACGTAATGTCTCTCAACTTTTAATGAAAATAGGACATGAGTACAATAATTAAGGTTTTTTTTTTTCCAAAAAGTAGCAATTCAGGCAACAAGACAATGATCAATGTATGTTAATTACTAATTAGGCCCAATAATATTGCCAACATTACGTGTAATAATTGCTGAAAAGAATAACACACCTGATCAGTATATCGTGGTCTTCAGAAGTTCAGATCACTGAATTTATATAACTCGGCCTTCGGCAACTTCGTAACTTTTGAAGAAAAAAACAATATATTTGTCTATCTATCACAAGATTTTAAACAAAAACTCGCCTAACTTAGCAAACTTACCCACCTTTCCTGCTTACTCATTAAAAGTCATGTTTAGAAAACAAATTACGCACGCACGTGTTGTGGGATGGGTTGTAGCAGCCTCCGATTTCATTTTCTTTCTCTTGTGTCACATACATGATACAGTACTTTACATTTGATACAACAGTTTCTTCAACAACAGCTTCCCAAAATTGGTGTTGCAATAGGTTAAATTTTAACCGGGCAGCGCAGTACCATTCATAATTTGCATATTACACCAAAATTTACACTCAGCGTCCAGATGGCGGAAGAATGTAACATCATGTTCAATGTGTTGTGTCGTTCCCATGGTGCGATGAACTTGGGCAAGTTCAAATGTCAATGACCTACTTATGTTCTATGACCAATGTCAGTGGGAATTATGTGTGTAAAAACTCGAATTTTTCCAAGTGTTATATAGAAGTTTTACGTAAGCGGAGCAAATTTTGGGGCGGCTCTTTGATTGTGAGGAAGCACTTATCTAAGCACCAATATTTGTGAAAAATATCGTAAGGTTTATCATTTTCATTCATATTCTTTTATGTTTGCCGCAATCCCGCCCGCAATGCATGCACAGTATAATACCATGTGTGGAAAAAATGGCTGTATACGTGCGGACCTGAGAGAGCAAACTGGCCTTGTGTTGTTAATGTTATTACGATACTTTCTAGAACGACCATTTGCGTCTTTTGGCATCGACATATTTTCACACAGGATTTCACCATGCCATTGATCGATGTACACGGGTGATATATGTCGCAAATATAAACTGAGAAGACGAATTGATGACACTATCATGAGCTCGTGACTATTGGCCTACTACTATAGTTATATTGAACACATTATTCATGCCTAAAACATCGTTTTTCTGTTTTTTATTGATAGTTTGCAGTACATTACTCAGTTCTTTACATATTTTTAAATAATTTTCATGTTTAAAATGTATTTGATTTTTTTTTTTAATTTTCCGTTTATACAGTTTGTGATTTTCTAAACTGATAGTGCATTTGCGGCCGGTTAAACGGTTAATCGTTTAAACGGTCACACCCTTAGTGTGTTATCTTGTTCGGAAATGATCCGAAATGAATGTAATAACTGTTAAGTTTTTCCACTTCTGGTATAAAATTATTCCATCAAAGTTAACCTGAGTAACATGTCTCATGCCAAATCTATACTAAACAAAATAGAAAAAATAACAAGAGAAAACGCATTTTTGAACAAGAGCATCAATGACGCAGTATCTCAATACTGGAAGTTTTAATTTTGATTCCTAATTTCAAATCTTTGCTCTGTCTCTACAATTATCAATCATGGTACAACAAATATATAACTTGCATTTTTGCTACTTTGCCACGAATAGTCTCTGCAGGTTACACTTTATCCTGCTAGTCTTGCCTTTAGCGCTCATTGCCTGTTAGTCGAAAGAACGACGTTGCAAGGTTTAGTAATGTCATAGAATATTTAAGAACTTGTTTTTTATGTGGTATCCTTCATCTTGGGTCAGTCTCTGTTGGACTTTTTGGTCATATAGTTTGACGTCAATGACAACGGCCAAATTAGAAGAGGCGAACAACTCGACCAGATTCTTGATGCCTGCCTTGAGAGCTAGGCCTATTGACCTACTGTATGTTACTGTAGACTGCAGTGGTGACTACCATCAAAACTGTGTCCACTTCTAGATATCAAAACAACCCACGTTTTTCCATCTCAATTTTTCTGACATGAAGATTTCATGGATTTATAACTTGGAAAAATCATGTAAAAGAAGATTACAAGTTTTTATATGCAAGTGATGGGTGGCCTCTTCCTCCCCTAATCCATTTTTTTCATTTCCTCCATTTCATCCATTTCCTCCCCTAATCCATTCCTCTCCATTTTGTTATTTTATTTTAATTCTTTGTACATTTGATGTCAAACATTACAGGTTCAAAAGAAAGCTAAACATACTTCTTATAACCTTATACATCTTATATCCTTATAAATAAAACATAACCTTATACAATTTTTATAGTCTTATAAAAGTTGTGATGCTATGGCCGGCTCCTCTTTTATACGTACCCATCAACAAACTTACCCTGGTCCTTCCTAGGAAGAGCTGTCTGAACACCAGTACAATGCTAATGTGGCTATCACTGAAAGCCTAATAGACCTAGGGGCCTAGGCTAGGCCTATATATATATTTTTTTAAATGCACTAGGCCTACAGTAAGTAGCCTTCAGAAATACAAGAATGTGTATACGTAATTATACAAAATACATGAAGGGCAATCAAACAAACTTATCATGGCCCTTGCTCTGAAAAGCTACCTGAACACCAGTACTATCCTTAAATGGAGGTTACAAAAACGAAGGCCTGATATAAAATGCACTTATATGTAATTAGCATGCAATACACTACACCTGGCGTACCTAACTACAATACAAAAATTGGTCGCGAGGGTAGCCATTTTCGTATATCTAACATGTAGCTGCCATGAGTCATAGCCAATCTGCTACAAAACAGACTTGGGGGCGGGGCTTAATCATCAAAAAAACGGACCTTTTTACTAAAAGTAGGGGCGGCAGCTCAGTGTTGTTTTAAGAAAGAAAAATCATTTAAACATCAAATAAAGCAAATAAAAGCCATAAAATGTCATATACAGCTGGTAAAATTCTTATTAATACCTACCTGTAAACAACAAATGAAAGTTTAAAATGTTAATAAAATATATAATACATAGGACCCTATCTTAGACGATACCACTGTTGACAGACAATTCTATTCTATTCTCTTTCATAAAACATAAGTTTTGGAGCGTGTGCAAAAATGGGTTGTTTAAACTGGATTTCAGACCAAATTGGCCCGATTTGGACATAAATCGGTGAAAAAGTCATAGAATGAGATAAAATTCTCGAATAAAAAATAGTAACTTTTGTTGGCCTATATGATATATGCTTGCTCTGAAAATCCCAGAGAAAAAGAACTTTATATGAAGACGCTGAAAATTTTTTAAGAGAGGAGAGAGTCCCACTTACTGTTACAATATCTCTATACATGTAATGTATTGAGATAAAAATGGAAGCGTCCTAGCAGAATGGGCGGGGCATCTTTATTTTGCTTCAAGTAACTGCTTCAAGTGTTTTCGCTCGGAAACAAAGTTTCACACTTCAACTCTTATAAAAAATCAAATTTACATCTCTTAAAAATAACTATTTTTTGCAATCTGCAAGTAAACCAAGTTTATTTATGTCCATTCATTGTTATTTAAATGGTTAAACAGCACTCCAACTTATCTGGAAGGGTGCCTCGTGGTACATAGCGTGTACTGCAACCTCCAAGATAGCCTGGCAAAGTTAAGACTTATGTCACTGTGTTTGGGGTTCAGTCAGAAAACGTCCCCCGTCAGTTTTACTACATGTTTCTTTGAGAGTTACTACTCATGCAAGCCTGAGAATGCTTTCAAACGACTGTACCAAAGTCTAATCGATACTAATAAACGAAGTTACGCGATTTCCGACGTTTCGCGTAACCACATATTGACCTTTTATTTCGTTTAAAAAAAAATTTCAACGCATCGTTGAAAATTCCACGTAGGAAATGATTGAGATCACCAATCGTTAAAATTCGTTGAATTTCGATAAAAATCGGCAAATTTCGATAACAAAAGAAGAAATTTGTTTATTTTCCTTTTAACAAATTTCAACGGGAGTTAAGCGAAATCAGTACTGTAAATGAAATACCTGAGACACCCACCTGCAGCAAACGTTTATGGTCCACTCAGTTTCAGACTTCCACTCAAAAAGCAGAGGTAGTCAATAATGCTTTCGAGTTTCCAATCCAAAACATAGCACAAGCATTTCACGCAACAGTCAGTACAGGGACCACAGTGCCACAAACATTACAAATAAAGGGCCTGAAGAGTCCATAGCCAGGAAGATGGAAGCTGCAGGATTAGAGGTGAGCTCAAATAGTCTATGTATCCAGACTCTGAAACAGATGCAAAGGAAACAACAGTATGATAGACTATATAACAGAGGCAGAGCATACAGAAGGAGGAGAGCACAACTCAGAGAGAGAGAGAGTACAAGCTACATGGTAGAACTAAAAACATAAACCAGTCCAGTGATTGATGACATATCAGAAAAGATGTCTCCTGTTGCTTTTTGGCACTTTTTCTGAAGAAGCACACTTGGTACGGATTGATATAGATGCTAATAGGAGTATGCCAGCTAAAGTAACAGTTGACATTTCTAAAATCCACTTTCAACCTCTTTTTATGATAGTTTCAGAAGTAATGACTTATATCATTTTTGTTTATCTCTGTCTATTGTGTGAATCTTCATATGGTGTCTCACACATGTTGTACAGTCTATATGAATAATGCAGTACTGAACTTTAAACAAGTGAGAGCCCAATGGTTGACATATTCCCTAGTGTGATTAGAAGTCATTCCATCAGCATGGCTGGCATCTACTGAATGTCTAAATTGTTCTTGGGTCCACACAATGTGTTTTAAGCACAGTCCCTCAGTTGGTGCTACTTATCCCCTCTGGTGGAAACTTGACGCAAGTTGGCCTTCTTCCCTCTGAAAATGTGATCACTCCCTGTATCGAGTAAACTCTGGCCCTAAAATGAAAGAGAAAAAGTTACTTGTTACTTTGGCACTGCTTTTCAAAGGTATTTTGTCAGATTTTGTTGCGAAAACTACTCAGGAGACCTATGTTCTAGCTGTGACCAGATCTAGAATGAGGGCGCTGTTCAAGCAACATTCCTAAATCGTTGTAGTAGATCATATTGACTAGTTTCTCAGTGTAAGTCTTGTCTTGTATCATTCTATGTGCAGCTATTCAACTGCTTAGACTTCCAATAAATGCTTATAACCATTTAAGCATTTGTATACAAACAAACTAGTGAATAGGTCACTGGAATTTTGTTGAACTTTGAGGATAAAAACTGATTATTATTATGAAGAATGGGTACGGTCATGTACCTCACAACTGATGCTGATGGCAAGGCATGTAATGGATTCAGTAGAACAATGGCTGCAGCTTATCATTCTGATGTAGTACACCTCGTCTTCGTCTTCGATACGGTGACACATCCGCAAAAAGGGACAATATCTCACCACACACACGTCAAGAGAGTAATTAATTAGATCTGACCCGAGTACTGATATAAGTGACAGGATTCACAGAACCACTGGAACTACTAATGAGGTCTGAAGGCAGACTATTCCAATCCCTAATTGTATTTGGAAAAAAACTATACTTATAGCAATTGGTACTGGCATACAGTTGGCAGAAATGCATATCGTGCATGTTCCGACTCCTACGCAGAGGCTTTCTTAGGCAGTCAATAGGGATCTGAGCCTGACCATAGATGCCCTTAGCAAATAAGATGATTCTACTTTGTCTGCGCCTCTCTGCCAAGGGCACCAGGTTTAGGTCCCGTAACAGAGATGAGACAGAGCCAGGCTCTCTTGAATAATCTGAAGCGATGAAACGGGCTGCACGCCTCTGAATGTTTTCGAGGTTGTGCTGCAAGAAAGCTTGGTGGGGATCCCAGACAGAACTGGCATATTCCAATACTGGCAGGAGGAGACCTTTATATGCAGCCAATTTTGCATCCTTCGAACAAGGGGATAAGTTTCTACAAAGAACTCCCAATATCCTATTTCCTTTGTTACACACATTTTGAATATTTTTTCCCCAGTTGAGATCTGAAGTGATATGAATACCCAGATATTTAATACAATCAACCTTAACCAAGTGAACCCCATTGAGCATGTAATTGAAATTTACAGGTTTCCTCTTTCTAGTAATGGTCATAATGTTACATTACACCGGCTGGAAACTCATGCCCCAATCTTTAGCCCATTGCCCTAGTATATTAATATCTTCCTGAAGTTGATGACCATCACTGACATCATCGATAACCCGATAACAGACACAGTCATCAGCGAACAGTCGGACACCAGAAGAAACAGCATTACCAATATCATTAATATAAGCCAGGAAGAGAATGGGTCCCAAAACTGACCCTTGCGGAACACCGGAAGTAACCTTAGAAGGATTAGACCTAGACCCATTGACAACAACCGACTGCTCTCTATCACTCAGAAAAGCATCCACCCAGCAGAGAACCTGATGTGAAACACCCATAGTGTACAGTTTAGATTTCAATAAACAGGTCTCTCTACAGAGCACTGACTAAAGCAGTACTCTCCTCTGATATATGACAAAATCTACAGTAAACAGGTTAGTAAATTTGCAAGTCTTATTAAGGGCCTGTCACAATGCTATGATGGCTCACAGAGACACAAGCAATGGATGTGACACCTCCACACATAGGCTGTTGTGGCATATGTGGGAGATGTGAAATGATTTGTTACTTAAAAAGTTAATTTCTTTGCACAATACTTTGAAGAGCAGATGCTGGAATGTGGCTCTTCTCTTAGCTGCCAGGGATAGCATTGTGCGGATAATGCCATATGCTGGTGCCCCTGGCTTACTGATGGTGTAGGCACCTGTCCACATCCTGCAGCCATTTGTGTAACTTGTTGGGGCTGATGTATATTTTGCAACATTTGCATTTATTTCATCAGCCCATGCCATCCAATCTTAGTCTGACATTGTGAAGGTGTGAGCTTTCCATTTACAAATGTGTTACTGTATATAGGCCTATCCTTATTCTGATTGCAGTCTGGGTCTCAATAAAACTGATTCTTACACCACATATATTACATTGTAATGTATGCATTTAAATTCTGACTGTCGCTTTTTGCTCTGCTAGGTACACAGTATTAGTGCTGATAGTCGACTCTTACTTTTGTAGTTGATTAATCGCATAGCTCTTCTCGCGATACTCGGTTACAGTTATGGCATCATCACTGTCATTTCTACATTGCAGAAACACAGTCAAACAAATCTTTTTCCATGGTGCACTGTCCCTATTTGTTCTTTCAAGTCTTAATGTGTGATGTCTAATTCATGTTAAAACATCTACCAAACAAAAACTGTCAACAAATTTCAATATTCAACATTTCTTAAAATCCTTCAAAGTAAATCAAAAACTTTGGAATGGATCTACAAGGCTACTACAACTACTAGCACTAATCACAGCAAAAAAATGAATAGATGCAACACCCTGTAGCGGTGTGATGATTACTATGCAAGAGTTTTCTGTAGAAGGACGTTCACCTTCTAGGCTAGGCTTTAGCCTAGTGTGATAGCACGCACATATTATGACACATTGAAATGAAACTTCACCGCAATCGACACACTCTATCAGACATATGATACATGTGAACCACTGGCCAGAAATGAAATATACTGTAAACATGCATGTTTGAAGAAATTACAAATTCTTTGGCAATCATTAAAGATTAATAAATTTGGGAATTTGCAATTATGCGCAATGATGAAACATTGCTAGGACTAAATGTTGCACTGCAGAACAATCGTATTACTAACAAGTAAACGCATGAATCTAACCTGAACAGGTGCTTGCTGATTTTTAACACAGCACAGTTCTAGTGTAGCATTGTAAGAACCTGTGTTTGCAATATTTGCTGACAAACTGCTTAAGTGTTGTTTTTGATAGGTTAGGCTATTTTTCAATAGCAGATTGTGTGTAGTGCTAGCTTTAGTCCAGTAATCGCAACTTAGGTTTTGAGAGCGATTAATCAAACTTCCAAAGTGTAATCGCGACTACTGGCGATTAATCGATCACGACTATCAGCACTACACTGTATAAAAGTAGACTACTCACCAGATGTACAACTTCAGTTCCTCAGGTTTTACTTGTTCAATAGCTTAACATTGAAACTAGTGGCTCCTTATACCATCCTTTACTTGTACTACTACACATCTCAATAACACACAGATCAAAACAACAGACACAGGTAGTACATTGGTCTCTACAGGCCATGAACATGTTCTTCCAGTCTAATTATTACTTCATCAGTGCATTTTTGGGCACATGCCATGGTGTACCAATGTGTTGTTACTTCCGTGTCAATCTCGTGCCACATTGCGATATTTTGGTGATTTTTCACAAAATTTGCCCCCAAATCACTCAAGCGTAAAATGATGAGACCTTTTTGTCATATTCCGTGATTACATATCATAACCAATACCCTTAGCTATACTTAAGGCTCATAGAGTCTAAAATGGCAATTTTCAAATTCTTACTTATTAGTTACTTATTATGGCCATGACACGAAAATTTCAACATCCTGTATTTTTGGGATCCATCTAAGCATGTTCTCTAGAACATATATCAACCACTCTGCCAATTAGAAACTTGATTTTTCCCTTCGAAATTTTTTTTCGTAATCTCATGACCTAATGTGACAACATTTTAGGAACACGATTTGCTCTCGCTGTTTCCTCCGAACATATATCATACCTACACTCCGACAAGTGTACATAAATACACAAAACAATCGATAACAAGTCAGCACGAATTCAAATCTAAATTTCCCGTGGAATGTCAGATTTAGAACCAAATGTGGCAACCGAAGTTCAAAGTGATAGTGGTTCTTCACCAGGCAGTGAAATTGTACTAGAATTGGAGTGCCCTTTCTAATATTCGAAGCAGAGAGTGAAGGCGATGATCATGCCAATATTGAACCTAATGTTGAGGGTGGACCTGAGGTGTTACTGACATTAGGATATAGAACCGTATCAGTTCGAGCCTGTCAAATGAGCCGAAATTGAAGCTCCACAACATATCGAAGAAGAAACCCGTTCGGAACTATTGCAAGGAGCATACAACGTGGTAAGAATTTAGTAATGAAGCAAACAAAATCCAGTCCATTTTTTGCATGTGTGGTTGGAATTCACGGAACTGCCTTAACCATATTGTGAGTTGTGTTACGGTGACTTACAACCATAGAATCCTTACAACCCATATGTACTGTGTGTTGGCTATGTATTCATACATGTTCAGTATGGTGCGTAGTAGTAGTAGTAGTGGTGGTTACATACTGAAAGTTTGGCTCGGGACGTAAGCTGCATTATGCAGCCATGCTAGGAAGGCATATGTGTCATTTTATACTCATTATTACTAGGCTAGTACTTAGGCCTGGAGTTTTGCAAATCAATTGTCTGAACAAAAGAATGTTTCATGAAATATGGAAGGTGTAAATTCACAACAAATGTAACCATAACTGTACATTGTATCCCTGCTTGTTATTGTGGACATCATGGGCCAACATTCATACATTTTGAACTTTCAATATTTTTTTTTAGGCAGTACAGATACATAGCCTACGGTCAACAGGTTCAAAGGTGCTGGGGGTTCCTAGCAAGACACGTCAGGGTTGTGCTACCATCATGTGCAGTCCAAAGAATCAGAAGTGAGTTTCCAGCCAATGGTCATTTCACTGGATTCAAGATGCCAGGAGAAAACTCAATTGTATAGGAAGCCTTGGTTGAGAAATCCCTCACCTTTTCTATTCTACGATTGTGTTGGATTATCAATCCTTCAGGGTTCCCTCAGTGTTGATATATTAAAATTCAAGACTTTTAATTAAGGATGAAATGGTTATTTTCCAGATCCAGCATCAACAATGAAAGAAAAGGCATGCTTTGAAGCATTTAGACACATGTATTGGCGTGACCGTGATGTCATATAATATGTGCATCAGTGAACGGGCATTGACCTTTTTAGGAGCATTTCCTCCCAGACATGTTGGCTTTGTACCTTTAATCTGGAAGCCAAAATATCCATATCTCCAATGATATTTGACAGAAAGTTATAATAAAGACCAATGGAGGCAGCAGAACTCTTGAATGTTTAGACTTTGTTTCTTCAGCAGCAGGTGGTTTGTTTTACAATCTTTCTCCAGAAACTCAGCAGTACACCCTGTTAATGGTCTTCGATTGTTTTAATGCGTGTGATGCTGTGTTTCCCTTTACGTGTCAGTGTTGTATGTGTCGTCGTGCGTGGGTAACATTTACAGGTATGCATGTGAGTTGCGTCGTGCAGTATTTCTTGGTTTAAATTACCCTTTATTCTATTTGCTTTTGGTTTATTCTAATAAATTTATCACATTCATTTGAACCTCAAGTTTTTTATCATGACTGTGCAGACTTTTTGTTTCCTATGAGAGCTTGAAATTTTCTTCACTTGTAAACAAACCTCTTTACTCAGCAGTAAACAATGTTCATATGCTGCTCCAGGGAGACCTAAAGTGGTCTAAACTTGCCTCAACTGAGCCAATCTGTGTACCACTTGTACTTCCATTCATGCTCCATTACAGCCAAACCAAGAAAACCAGATCCTAATTGATAAGATATAAACAAAGATGTTCTCCTGTTGCTCTTTGGAACTTTTCCTGAAGGAGAACACTTGTGCAGGTTGATATAGATGCTAATAGGAGTATGCCACCTTAAGTAGCAGCTGAGATATTTAAACTCCACATTAAACCTCCTTTTTATGATAGTTTGAGAAGTTGTGACTTACATCATTTCTGTGTATCTCTGTCTATTGGGTGAATCTTCATATGGTGTTTCACACATGTTGTACAGTCTATATGAATAATACAGTACTGAACTTTAAACAAGTGAGAGCCCAATGATTGACATATTCCCTAGTGTGATAAGAAGTCATTCCATCAGCATGACAGGCATCTACTGAATGTCTAAATTGTTCTTGGGTCCACACAATGTGTTTTAAGCACAGTCCCTCAGTTTGGTGCTACTTACCCCCTCTGGTGGAAACTTGGTTGGCCTTCTTCCCTCTGAAAATTTGATCACTCCCAGCTTCCAGTAAGCATGCGCCCTTAGCTGTGGCTCTAAAGTGAAAGAGAAAAAGTTACTTGTTACTTTGGCACTGCTTTTCAAAGGTATTTTGTCAGATTTTGGTGCAAAAACTACTTAGGAGATCTATGCACTAGCTGTGACCGGATCTAGAATGAGGGCGCTGTTCAAACAACATTCCAAACTAGTTGTAGTCGATCATATTGACTAGTTTCTCAGTGTAAGTCTTGTCTTGTATCATTCTATGTGTAGCTATTCAACTGCTTAGACTTCCAATAAATGCTTACAAACAAAACTAGTGAATAGGTCACTGGAAAATTGGTATGTTTTAAGGATAAAAACTGATTAGTATTTAGAACAATGGGTAGAAGGAAAGGCATGTTTGATAGGCATGTAATAACCTTCAAGCCAGGTAACAGGTTTGGCTTTACTGCTTGAACAGCTGCTGAAGCTGATGCCAATTGCACTGGTGATATTCCTAGCTCTTCTGATACAGATATGGCAACTAATTCCTCTTGCAAACCTGCTTATAGAAGGCTCGACAAGGAAGAGTATGAGAGAGTAATTAACCCAGCAGATAAAGGACATGAGATATTTTCAACTCAGTCACAACAAACCATGTTTGCAGAATCTACAGGAAACAGGTTTGTTAATTTGCAAGCTCTATTAAGGGCCTATCACAGTGCTATGATGGCTCACAGAGAGACAAGCAATGGATGTGGGGACGACCCTATAGGTCTTTCTGATATGGAAGAATTGTAGGACTTGAATCAAAGGTTGTGTTTGGAATCACTATGTAGCTACAAGAGTGAACTCTTGTCCATATAAAAAGCTTAAAAAAACAGTAACAAACCTGGCAAGAATCCTTCAGGTAGCATACGCCCATTAAAAGCGCCATTGACTTACACACTAAATCACAAAAGTAATGTGGTCTCTAAGTCTAGAGAGAAGTTTTCACTAGCTAAACGCTACCCATCACCGGATAGCTGTCAAGTTGGCCTTTTATGGCATCATCAATTTTCCGTATCATGACCATGTAGATTTTTTGCTATCCGAGCCGGAAGTTTTTGTCACTTGTAAACAAACCTCTTCACTCAGTGGTAAACAATTTTCCTACGCTGCTCCTGGGAGGCCTTAAAGGGGTCTGAAATGGCCTCAATTGACACAATTTTCTCACTACATGTACTTCCATTAATGCTCTTCAACATGCAAGCCACAAAAAACTAGATCATGATTGATAACAGGTCACAAAAGATGTTCCCCTGCTGCTTTTTGGCACTTTTCTTGAAGGAGAACAATCGAGCGGACTGATATAGACTCTAATAGGAGTATGCCACCTTATGTGAGAGATGAATTTTTTTTTTAATACCAAAATGATACTTTTTATAGTCGTCACAATATAAACCACAACAAAATTCTATGCAATTATCATTTTAGGTCCATAAAGATGTATTTTCAGAGATTTCAGTATGCAAGGTGCAGTGTGTAAATACACATATGAGCAATACTGTGTAAGCAGTAACCAGGTCTACGACTGCAACAACATTTCCAGTCACCAATTTTGATAAGCTTGACCAATTTGGGTGCATCTATGATTCCTGCAGGTTGTATTGGTATTCCTGATCACCGCCCACTTGGTCTGGCTTGCCCTACCTGCAGAAACGTCATCCAAAGAAGGGTCTGCGGGGAGGGTTTTTTCGTCTCTGGCTCTGAAAAGTGATGAAAACTACTTTTGTTTAGCTCAGCTGATTCCTCCCAAACTGACCTACAGGACATACCCCAATGTATTCCTGAACTGTTTGGAACATGTTAAACTGATATTGCATGTCACTCCAGTGCAACTGCTAAGTTACTAAGAATAAGAGAAGAGAATTGAAGGTGTTCTTTGCCAAAACTGGATCATCGGGATTTGTAAACCACAGCCTCACTGTGTGACAAGTACATTTATGTAGCTGATCAATATGAGCTACCGTACTTGCTCTTCATATTACACACTACGAGTCTGTGCACTCCATTGAATATGGCTACTGAAGTACAATAATAAACCAAGTCTGTTACTAAATAAATGATCGCCTCCTATATTCTTGATACGACAAGCTCAACGGCCACACACTGAAACACACTGTAACAGTATGTACAGTAGTCAAAAGGAACAAATACTGAAATGCTATCTAGATACACTGTTCACCTCAACAGCATATCCAGTCCATTTAAAGGTTTGTGCATAGGTTGTTACAATGTATTAAAGACAGTTATAAGGGAAGAGAGGTGGATAGGGGGGCATATTTCATGATAAAACATTCAAATTTGTTGCTCGGCAAAGAACAACAACGTCAAATTACCTTATTCTCCATTGGTGGCGAGCACTGGTTCCTATACTGTAGTTACTACAGTAGATCTCCCATGGAAGCATCAGGATATCTCTTTCTGCTGTCAGAGTTGTTTGGGATTTGTTGTTACCTCATCTAACCAGTTGAGGCCATTGATACCACACCCATTCAAAGTATATCGCTGTGAATGCTGAGGACTTGGCACATCAACTTTCTCTGAAAATTGACAAAACAACAGAAAACTAATGATAGTGAAAATAGGCTCAAAACCCCTTGATGCACATATGTAGGAGCAGAAAATGCATACCTTTGTGGATTATTTGCTAAATAAGACTCAAAACATTCTCTGTGTAAGGTTTTAGCACTCAGCAGCCACTCCACTTAGGATACAGACCTCACATTGTGCTACAGCTGGTGTAGACGTGGTCTAGGGTACTAACGTAGCGCCATTATGAACCTGAGGCCTAAGCTAACAACATTATGGGTATTTCATGCATTGAAACTGAGTATTTGTCTTTAGTCAAACACCAGGTACTTCCAAGTTTAGCAAAAATAACCTAAAATATGGTTACCATGTACTTTAGGTGCCCACGGATGTCAAATTTCACTGAACTAAGTCATTCACGTCACACACACGGCAGGCATTTTGGTCTGATTCTGAAGGATTTTGAATATCGTGCATTTGGCACCTACTTAGCAGGGTCAAGGAATGAATCAAATTACGGAAGCTTTGGTAGGTCAAGGCTTAATGACCCAATAGTTTATTGGGGAGGAAAACTGGTCAGAAATGCTCAAAATGTTGTTCTGGTCTCATGTATAGAAACGCACATGCTCTTTGTGGTACTTTAAGTCTGTAATACTAATTTATGCGTAAAAATCATCCAAGCTTGAATTTTCAGACGTTTGCTTGAAAACCATTTTTACACACCATAGCAACTACTTTGGTCCAAAATTGGGACTTCTAGCACTTAAAATGAAAAATTTTAGCATTTTTGCTTAAGGTAGCATACGCCCATTAAAAGCCCCATTGACTTACACACTAAATCACAAAAGTAATGTGGTCTCTTAGTCTAGATAGAAGTTTTCACTAGCTAAACGCTACCCATCACCGGATAGCTGACAAATTGGCCATTCATGGCAGCATCAGGTTTCCGTACCATGATCATGAAGATTTTTTGCTATCCGAGCCGGAAGTTTTCGTCACTTGTAAACAAACCTCTTCACTCAGTGGTAAACAAATTTCCTACGCTGCTCCTGGGAGGCATAAAGGGGTCTAAAATAGCCTCAATTGACCCAATTTTCTCACCACATGTACTTCCATTAATGCTCTTTAGCATGCATGCCACAAAAAACTAGATCATGATTGATAACAGGTCTCAAAAAGATGTTCTCCCGCTGCTTTTGAGCGGATTGATATAGACTCCAATAGGAGTATGCCACCTAAAGTGAGAGATGATTTTTTGTTATTACCAAAATGATACTTTTTATTGTCGTCACAATATAAACCACAACAGAATTCTATGCAATTATCATTTTTGGTCCATAAAGATGTATTTTCAGACATTTCAGTACACACGGTGAAGTGTGTAGATACACATATGAGCAATACTGTGTAAGCAGTAGGGGTTAGCAGTATAAGATCGCGGCAAAAGCAAACTGCGGTGGCCAGGTCTCGAGCCGAGAATCCAAAATACGTCTCGCTCTCAAGGTACAGAGCACAACCAACTGCGCCACGGCAGCTGTTGATATAAATCTATGTTCGTTTCTAATACTTAAAGTTCCAGAGATCGTATTAGATCGCGGCAAAAGCAAACTGTGCTGGCCTGGTCTCGAGCCCGCGATCCAAAATACGTCACGCTCTCGAGGTACAGAGAGCAACCTTTTTTTTTTTTTTTTTTTTTATTTGAAAGTGAACCCACTGGTTCACCCATTCACTAAACAATATATACAATGAGTTCTTGCAGAACTAAATAATAAAAATAAAAATATATTTACTTGTTAATGTTCTTATACCGTACTTTGAATGTTACTCAGAAATACCTTTAACTTAATTCGATTGTAATCTCATATCGTATAAAACTTGGAAATGTTGTTCAAGTCGATAATATATCGTTGAAATAGTACTTAGCTTTATTTTTACAGAT
Organism: Apostichopus japonicus; assembly: GCF_037975245.1. NCBI lineage: Eukaryota > Metazoa > Echinodermata > Holothuroidea > Aspidochirotida > Stichopodidae > Apostichopus > Apostichopus japonicus. The sequence goes on along the minus strand of NC_092574.1, from coordinate 111,842 downwards.
AAAGCCCTACTTAACTATGCGTATACAGGCATAAGTAAATTATTACAATTTATCATACCATTTGTTGGCTCAAAATAATTAGCCTCTATCTAAATGGTACTGGTAGGTATGGTCTTTGTCGGCTAAAAGTAGAATATTACCTTTTCCAAAAAACTGAAAAAAATTATCTAAGTTGTTATGGCTCGCGTAAACCTCATACATAAAACGTAACTTCTTCTTCATATAATTATGAAAATATGCTGTAATATTCATAGTACCACCATTATAAATAATTGCATTACGGCTTTTCCATATTACAGTTTTATAGATATTGACTATATAGTCTATAAGGAGACCATCTTGATTTTTTGCATTAAGACCCAGACCAAATAATGTACCTAAGGTCCAACCATAATGGCTGTCAACAAAATGTAGTTTATTCAGTTTGTTGGTTAAATTTTCCCAGAGTGGGAATAATTTAGGACAAGTTATAAAAAGGTGATGTATTGTTTCAATCGAACTTCTGCAAAATGTACACATAGGAGAATCAATCATTTTGAATTTATACAATTTCTCATTAGTATATAAAATGTTATGCATTATTTTGTAGTCGATTTCAGCATCTGTATTACTCTTAGGCGATTTAAAGACATTTTCCCACCTAGTTTCAAAAGATAGATCTGCATACGTTTTCTTCCAATATATTTCACCTTTAGGGGTATTATTTCTTAAAGTACGTAAAAGGTCAGATGCTCTCTTACAAGTTAATACAGCACCATCAATAGTGTCACAACCACATTGAAAATGAACGGCGTATTGTAAGTCGGATTGTGTAGATACCACAATGTCGGATGAATTGATCTCTGTCAACCAGTTCTCGGGTAATACATTCATTACCATAGAAATAACCGTTTCTACCTCATTCAAGGAAATGGGATTATCGGGATTAGTGAGTGTTATGCATTCATGAACAGAGAGCAACCAACCGCGCCACGACAGCAGTTGATATAAATATTTGTTCGTTTCTAATACTTAAAGTTCCAGAGACCGTATAAGATCGCGGCAAAAGCAAACTGCGCTGGCCTGGTCTCGAGCCCGCGATCCAAAATACGTCACGCTCTCGAGGTACAGAGCACAGCCAACCGCGCCACGACAGCAGTAGATATAAATCTATGTTCGTTTCTAATACTTAAAGTTCCAGAGACCGTATAAGATCGCGGCAAAAGCAAACTGCAGTGGCCGGGTCTCGAGCCCAGGATGCAAAATACGTTACGCTCTCGAGGTACAGAGCACAACCAACCGCGCCACGACAGCAGTTGATATAAATCTATGTTCGTTTCTAATACTTAAAGTTCCCAGAGATCGCATTAGATCGCGGCAAAAGCAAACTGCCCCCACCTGGTCTCGAGCCCGCGATCCAAAATACGTCACGCTCTCGAGGTACAGAGCAACCAACCGCGCCACGACAGCAGTTGATATAAATCTATGTTCGTTTCTAATACTTAAAGTTCCCAGAGACCGTATAAGATCGCGGCAAAAGCAAACTGCCCCCACCTGGTCTCGAGCCCGCGATCCAAAATACGTCACGCTCTCGAGGTACAGAGCAACCAACCGCGCCACGACAGCAGTTGATATAAATCTATGTTCGTTTCTAATACTTAAAGTTCCCAGAGACCGTACCAGATCGCGGCAAAAGCAAACTGTCCCCACCTGGTCTCGAGCCCGCGATCCAAAATACGTCACGCTCTCGAGGTACAGAGCACAACCAACCGCGCCACGACAGCAGTTGATATAAATCAATGTTTGTTTCTAATACTTAAAGTTCCAGAGATCGTATTAGATCGCGGCAAAAGCAAACTGCCCCCACCTGGTCTCGAGCCCGCGATCCAAAATACGTCACGCTCTCGAGGTACAGAGCACAACCAACCGCGCCACGACAGCAGTTGATATAAATCTATGTTCGTTTCTAATACTTAAAGTTCCAGAGACCGTATAAGATCGCGGCAAAAGCAAACTGCGCTGGCCTGGTCTCGAGCCCGCGATCCAAAATACGTCACGCTCTCGAGGTACAGAGCACAGCCAACCGCGCCACGACAGCAGTAGATATAAATCTATGTTCGTTTCTAATACTTAAAGTTCCAGAGACCGTATAAGATCGCGGCAAAAGCAAACTGCAGTGGCCGGGTCTCGAGCCCAGGATGCAAAATACGTTACGCTCTCGAGGTACAGAGCACAACCAACCGCGCCACGACAGCAGTTGATATAAATCTATGTTCGTTTCTAATACTTAAAGTTCCCAGAGATCGCATTAGATCGCGGCAAAAGCAAACTGCCCCCACCTGGTCTCGAGCCCGCGATCCAAAATACGTCACGCTCTCGAGGTACAGAGCAACCAACCGCGCCACGACAGCAGTTGATATAAATCTATGTTCGTTTCTAATACTTAAAGTTCCCAGAGACCGTATAAGATCGCGGCAAAAGCAAACTGCCCCCACCTGGTCTCGAGCCCGCGATCCAAAATACGTCACGCTCTCGAGGTACAGAGCAACCAACCGCGCCACGACAGCAGTTGATATAAATCTATGTTCGTTTCTAATACTTAAAGTTCCCAGAGACCGTACCAGATCGCGGCAAAAGCAAACTGTCCCCACCTGGTCTCGAGCCCGCGATCCAAAATACGTCACGCTCTCGAGGTACAGAGCACAACCAACCGCGCCACGACAGCAGTTGATATAAATCAATGTTTGTTTCTAATACTTAAAGTTCCAGAGATCGTATTAGATCGCGGCAAAAGCAAACTGCCCCCACCTGGTCTCGAGCCCGCGATCCAAAATACGTCACGCTCTCGAGGTACAGAGCACAACCAACCGCGCCACGACAGCAGTTGATATAAATCTATGTTCGTTTCTAATACTTAAAGTTCCAGAGACCGTATAAGATCGCGGCAAAAGCAAACTGCGCTGGCATGGTCTCGAGCCCGCGATCCAAAATACGTCACGCTCTCGAGGTACAGAGCACAACCAACCGCGCCACGACAGCAGTTGATATAAATCTATGTTCGTTTCTAATACTTTAAGTTCCAGAGACCGTATGAGATCGCGGCAAAAGCAAACTGCCCCCACCTGGTCTCGAGCCCGCGATCCAAAATACGTCACGCTCTCGAGGTACAGAGCACAACCAACCGCGCCACGACAGCAGTTGATATAAATCAATGTTTGTTTCTAATACTTAAAGTTCCAGAGATCGTATTAGATCGCGGCAAAAGCAAACTGCCCCCACCTGGTCTCGAGCCCGCGATCCAAAATACGTCACGCTCTCGAGGTACAGAGCAACCAACCGCGCCACGACAGCAGTTGATATAAATCTATGTTCGTTTCTAATACTTAAAGTTCCCAGAGACCGTATGAGATCGCGGCAAAAGCAAACTGCCCCCACCTGGTCTCGAGCCCGCGATCCAAAATACGTCACGCTCTCGAGGTACAGAGCAACCAACCGCGCCACGACAGCAGTTGATATAAATCTATGTTCGTTTCTAATACTTAAAGTTCCCAGAGACCGTATGAGATCGCGGCAAAAGCAAACTGCCCCCACCTGGTCTCGAGCCCGCGATCCAAAATACGTCACGCTCTCGAGGTACAGAGCACAACCAACCGCGCCACGACAGCAGTTGATATAAATCTATGTTCGTTTCTAATACTTAAAGTTCCAGAGACCGTATAAGATCGCGGTAAAAGCAAACTGCCCCCACCTGGTCTCGAGCCCGCGATCCAAAATACGTCACGCTCTCGAGGTACAGAGCACAACCAACCGCGCCACGACAGAAGTTGATATAAATCAATGTTTGTTTCTAATACTTAAAGTTCCAGAGATCGTATTAGATCGCGGCAAAAGCAAACTGCGCTGGCCTGGTCTCGAGCCCGCGATCCAAAATACGTCACGCTCTCGAGGTACAGAGCACAACCAACCGCGCCACGACAGCAGTTGATATAAATCTATGTTCGTTTCTAATACTTAAAGTTCCCAGAGACCGTACCAGATCGCGGCAAAAGCAAACTGCCCCCACCTGGTCTCGAGCCCGCGATCCAAAATACGTCACGCTCTCGAGGTACAGAGCAACCAACCGCGCCACGACAGCAGTTGATATAAATCTATGTTCGTTTCTAATACTTAAAGTTCCCAGAGACCGTACCAGATCGCGGCAAAAGCAAACTGCCCCCACCTGGTCTCGAGCCCGCGATCCAAAATACGTCACGCTCTCGAGGTACAGAGCAACCAACCGCGCCACGACAGCAGTTGATATAAATCTATGTTCGTTTCTAATACTTAAAGTTCCCAGAGACCGTATAAGATCGCGGCAAAAGCAAACTGCCCCCACCTGGTCTCGAGCCCGCGATCCAAAATACGTCACGCTCTCGAGGTACAGAGCAACCAACCGCGCCACGACAGCAGTTGATATAAATCTATGTTCGTTTCTAATACTTAAAGTTCCCAGAGACCGTATGAGATCGCGGCAAAAGCAAACTGCCCCCACCTGGTCTCGAGCCCGCGATCCAAAATACGTCACGCTCTCGAGGTACAGAGCAATCAACCGCGCCACGACAGCAGTTGATATAAATCTATGTTCGTTTCTAATACTTAAAGTTCCCAGAGACCGTATAAGATCGCGGCAAAAGCAAACTGCCCCCACCTGGTCTCGAGCCCGCGATCCAAAATACGTCACGCTCTCGAGGTACAGAGCAACCAACCGCGCCACGACAGCAGTTGATATAAATCTATGTTCGTTTCTAATACTTAAAGTTCCCAGAGACCGTATAAGATCGCGGCAAAAGCAAACTGCCCCCACCTGGTCTCGAGCCCGCGATCCAAAATACATCACGCTCTCGAGGTACAGAGCAACCAACCGCGCCACGACAGCAGTTGATATAAATCTATGTTCGGTTCTAATACTTAAAGTTCCAGAGACCGTATAAGATCGCGGTAAAAGCAAACTGCCCCCACCTGGTCTCGAGCCCGCGATCCAAAATACGTCACGCTCTCGAGGTACAGAGCACAACCAACCGCGCCACGACAGCAGTTGATATAAATCAATGTTTGTTTCTAATACTTAAAGTTCCAGAGATCGTATTAGATCGCGGCAAAAGCAAACTGCCCCCACCTGGTCTCGAGCCCGCGATCCAAAATACGTCACGCTCTCGAGGTACAGAGCACAACCAACCGCGCCACGACAGCAGTTGATATAAATCTATGTTCGTTTCTAATACTTAAAGTTCCCAGAGACCGTACCAGATCGCGGCAAAAGCAAACTGCCCCCACCTGGTCTCGAGCCCGCGATCCAAATACGTCACGCTCTCGAGGTACAGAGCACAACCAACCGCGCCACGACAGCAGTTGATATAAATCTATGTTCGTTTCTAATACTTAAAGTTCCAGAGATCGTATTAGATCGCGGTAAAAGCAAACTGCCCCCACCTGGTCTCGAGCCCGCGATCCAAAATACGTCACGCTCTCGAGGTACAGAGCACAACCAACCGCGCCACGACAGCAGTTGATATAAATCAATGTTTGTTTCTAATACTTAAAGTTCCAGAGATCGTATTAGATCGCGGCAAAAGCAAACTGCCCCCACCTGGTCTCGAGCCCGCGATCCAAAATACGTCACGCTCTCGAGGTACAGAGCACAACCAACCGCGCCACGACAGCAGTTGATATAAATCTATGTTCGTTTCTAATACTTAAAGTTCCCAGAGACCGTACCAGATCGCGGCAAAAGCAAACTGCCCCCACCTGGTCTCGAGCCCGCGATCCAAATACGTCACGCTCTCGAGGTACAGAGCACAACCAACCGCGCCACGACAGCAGTTGATATAAATCTATGTTCGTTTCTAATACTTAAAGTTCCAGAGATCGTATTAGATCGCGGCAAAAGCAAACTGCCCCCACCTGGTCTCGAGCCCGCGATCCAAAATACGTCACGCTCTCGAGGTACAGAGCAACCAACCGCGCCACGACAGCAGTTGATATAAATCTATGTTCGTTTCTAATACTTAAAGTTCCCAGAGACCGTATGAGATCGCGGCAAAAGCAAACTGCCCCCACCTGGTCTCGAGCCCGCGATCCAAAATACGTCACGCTCTCGAGGTACAGAGCAACCAACCGCGCCACGACAGCAGTTGATATAAATCTATGTTCGTTTCTAATACTTAAAGTTCCCAGAGACCGTATAAGATCGCGGCAAAAGCAAACTGCCCCCACCTGGTCTCGAGCCCGCGATCCAAAATACGTCACGCTCTCGAGGTACAGAGCAACCAACCGCGCCACGACAGCAGTTGATATAAATCTATGTTCGTTTCTAATACTTAAAGTTCCAGAGACCGTATGAGATCGCGGTAAAAGCAAACTGCCCCCACCTGGTCTCGAGCCCGCGATCCAAAATACGTCACGCTCTCGAGGTACAGAGCAACCAACCGCGCCACGACAGCAGTTGATATAAATCAATGTTTGTTTCTAATACTTAAAGTTCCAGAGATCGTATTAGATCGCGGCAAAAGCAAACTGCGCTGGCCTGGTCTCGAGCCCGCGATCCAAAATACGTCACGCTCTCGAGGTACAGAGCAATCAACCGCGCCACGACAGCAGTTGATATAAATCTATGTTCGTTTCTAATACTTCAAGTTCCCAGAGACCGTATAAGATCGCGGCAAAAGCAAACTGCCCCCACCTGGTCTCGAGCCCGCGATCCAAAATACGTCACGCTCTCGAGGTACAGAGCAATCAACCGCGCCACGACAGCAGTTGATATAAATCTATGTTCGTTTCTAATACTTAAAGTTCCCAGAGACCGTATAAGATCGCGGCAAAAGCAAACTGCCCCCACCTGGTCTCGAGCCCGCGATCCAAAATACGTCACGCTCTCGAGGTACAGAGCAATCAACCGCGCCACGACAGCAGTTGATATAAATCTATGTTCGTTTCTAATACTTCAAGTTCCCAGAGACCGTATAAGATCGCGGCAAAAGCAAACTGCCCCCACCTGGTCTCGAGCCCGCGATCCAAAATACGTCACGCTCTCGAGGTACAGAGCAATCAACCGCGCCACGACAGCAGTTGATATAAATCTATGTTCGTTTCTAATACTTAAAGTTCCCAGAGACCGTATGAGATCGCGGCAAAAGCAAACTGCCCCCACCTGGTCTCGAGCCCGCGATCCAAAATACGTCACGCTCTCGAGGTACAGAGCAATCAACCGCGCCACGACAGCAGTTGATATAAATCTATGTTCGTTTCTAATACTTAAAGTTCCCAGAGACCGTATGAGATCGCGGCAAAAGCAAACTGCCCCCACCTGGTCTCGAGCCCGCGATCCAAAATACGTCACGCTCTCGAGGTACAGAGCAATCAACCGTGCCACGACAACAGTTGATATAAATCTATGTTCGTTTCTTATACTTAAAGTTCCCAGAGAGCGTATTAGATCGCGGCAAAAGCAAACTGCCCCCACCTGGTCTCGAGCCCGCGATCCAAAAATCGTTACGCTCTCGAGGTACAGAGCAACCAACCGCGCCACGACAGCAGTTGATATAAATCTATGTTCGTTTCTAATACTTAAAGTTCCCAGAGACCGTATAAGATCGCGGCAAAAGCAAACTGCCCCCACCTGGTCTCGAGCCCGCGATCCAAAATACGTCACGCTCTCGAGGTACAGAGCAACCAACTGCGCCACGACAGCAGTTGATATAAATCTATGTTCGTTTCTAATACTTAAAGTTCCCAGAGACCGTATGAGATCGCGGCAAAAGCAAACTGCCCCCACCTGGTCTCGAGCCCGCGATCCAAAATACGTCACGCTCTCGAGGTACAGAGCAACCAACCGCGCCACGACAGCAGTTGATATAAATCTATGTTCGTTTCTAATACTTAAAGTTCCAGAGACCGTATGAGATCGCGGTAAAAGCAAACTGCCCCCACCTGGTCTCGAGCCCGCGATCCAAAATACGTCACCCTCTCGAGGTACAGAGCAACCAACCGCGCCACGACAGCAGTTGATATAAATCAATGTTTGTTTCTAATACTTAAAGTTCCAGAGATCGTATTAGATCGCGGCAAAAGCAAACTGCGCTGGCCTGGTCTCGAGCCCGCGATCCAAAATACGTCACGCTCTCGAGGTACAGAGCACAACCAACCGCGCCACGACAGCAGTTGATATAAATCTATGTTCGTTTCTAATACTTAAAGTTCCCAGAGACCGTACCAGATCGCGGCAAAAGCAAACTGCCCCCACCTGGTCTCGAGCCCGCGATCCAAAATACGTCACGCTCTCGAGGTACAGAGCACAACCAACCGCGCCACGACAGCAGTTGATATAAATCTATTATCGTTTCTAATACTTAAAGTTCCCAGAGACCGTACCAGATCGCGGCAAAAGCAAACTGCCCCCACCTGGTCTCGAGCCGCGATCCAAAATACGTCACCCTCTCGAGGTACAGAGCAACCAACCGCGCCACGACAGCAGTTGATATAAATCAATGTTTGTTTCTAATACTTAAAGTTCCAGAGATCGTATTAGATCGCGGCAAAAGCAAACTGCCCCCACCTGGTCTCGAGCCCGCGATCCAAAATACGTCACGCTCTCGAGGTACAGAGCAATCAACCGCGCCACGACAGCAGTTGATATAAATCTATGTTCGTTTCTAATACTTAAAGTTCCCAGAGACCGTATGAGATCGCGGCAAAAGCAAACTGCCCCCACCTGGTCTCGAGCCCGCGATCCAAAATACGTCACGCTCTCGAGGTACAGAGCAATCAACCGTGCCACGACAGCAGTTGATATAAATCTATGTTCGTTTCTTATACTTAAAGTTCCCAGAGACCGTATTAGATCGCGGCAAAAGCAAACTGCCCCCACCTGGTCTCGAGCCCGCGATCCAAAAATCGTTACGCTCTCGAGGTACAGAGCAACCAACCGCGCCACGACAGCAGTTGATATAAATCTATGTTCGTTTCTAATACTTAAAGTTCCCAGAGACCGTATAAGATCGCGGCAAAAGCAAACTGCCCCCACCTGGTCTCGAGCCCGCGATCCAAAATACGTCACGCTCTCGAGGTACAGAGCAACCAACCGCGCCACGACAGCAGTTGATATAAATCTATGTTCGTTTCTAATACTTAAAGTTCCCAGAGACCGTATAAGATCGCGGCAAAAGCAAACTGCCCCCACCTGGTCTCGAGCCCGCGATCCAAAATACATCACGCTCTCGAGGTACAGAGCAACCAACCGCGCCACGACAGCAGTTGATATAAATCTATGTTCGGTTCTAATACTTAAAGTTCCAGCGACCGTATAAGATCGCGGTAAAAGCAAACTGCCCCCACCTGGTCTCGAGCCCGCGATCCAAAATACGTCACGCTCTCGAGGTACAGAGCACAACCAACCGCGCCACGACAGCAGTTGATATAAATCAATGTTTGTTTCTAATACTTAAAGTTCCAGAGATCGTATTAGATCGCAGCAAAAGCAAACTGCGCTGGCCTGGTCTCGAGCCCGCGATCCAAAATACATCACGCTCTCGAGGTACAGAGCAACCAACCGCGCCACGACAGCAGTTGATATAAATCTATGTTCGGTTCTAATACTTAAAGTTCCAGCGACCGTATAAGATCGCGGTAAAAGCAAACTGCCCCCACCTGGTCTCGAGCCCGCGATCCAAAATACGTCACGCTCTCGAGGTACAGAGCACAACCAACCGCGCCACGACAGCAGTTGATATAAATCAATGTTTGTTTCTAATACTTAAAGTTCCAGAGATCGTATTAGATCGCGGCAAAAGCAAACTGCGCTGGCCTGGTCTCGAGCCCGCGATCCAAAATACGTCACGCTCTCGAGGTACAGAGCACAACCAACCGCGCCACGACAGCAGTTGATATAAATCTATGTTCGTTTCTAATACTTAAAGTTCCCAGAGACCGTACCAGATCGCGGCAAAAGCAAACTGCCCCCACCTGGTCTCGAGCCCGCGATCCAAATACGTCACGCTCTCGAGGTACAGAGCACAACCAACCGCGCCACGACAGCAGTTGATATAAATCTATGTTCGTTTCTAATACTTAAAGTTCCAGAGATCGTATTAGATCGCGGCAAAAGCAAACTGCCCCCACCTGGTCTCGAGCCCGCGATCCAAAATACGTCACGCTCTCGAGGTACAGAGCAACCAACCGCGCCACGACAGCAGTTGATATAAATCTATGTTCGTTTCTAATACTTAAAGTTCCCAGAGACCGTATAAGATCGCGGCAAAAGCAAACTGCCCCCACCTGGTCTCGAGCCCGCGATCCAAAATACGTCACGCTCTCGAGGTACAGAGCAATCAACCGCGCCACGACAGCAGTTGATATAAATCTATGTTCGTTTCTAATACTTCAAGTTCCCAGAGACCGTATAAGATCGCGGCAAAAGCAAACTGCCCCCACCTGGTCTCGAGCCCGCGATCCAAAATACGTCACGCTCTCGAGGTACAGAGCAATCAACCGCGCCACGACAGCAGTTGATATAAATCTATGTTCGTTTCTAATACTTAAAGTTCCCAGAGACCGTATGAGATCGCGGCAAAAGCAAACTGCCCCCACCTGGTCTCGAGCCCGCGATCCAAAATACGTCACGCTCTCGAGGTACAGAGCAATCAACCGCGCCACGACAGCAGTTGATATAAATCTATGTTCGTTTCTAATACTTAAAGTTCCCAGAGACCGTATGAGATCGCGGCAAAAGCAAACTGCCCCCACCTGGTCTCGAGCCCGCGATCCAAAATACGTCACGCTCTCGAGGTACAGAGCACAACCAACCGCGCCACGACAGCAGTTGATATAAATCTATGTTCGTTTCTAATACTTAAAGTTCCCAGAGACCGTACCAGATCGCGGCAAAAGCAAACTGCCCCCACCTGGTCTCGAGCCCGCGATCCAAAATACGTCACGCTCTCGAGGTACAGAGCACAACCAACCGCGCCACGACAGCAGTTGATATAAATCTATTATCGTTTCTAATACTTAAAGTTCCCAGAGACCGTACCAGATCGCGGCAAAAGCAAACTGCCCCCACCTGGTCTCGAGCCGCGATCCAAAATACGTCACCCTCTCGAGGTACAGAGCAACCAACCGCGCCACGACAGCAGTTGATATAAATCAATGTTTGTTTCTAATACTTAAAGTTCCAGAGATCGTATTAGATCGCGGCAAAAGCAAACTGCCCCCACCTGGTCTCGAGCCCGCGATCCAAAATACGTCACGCTCTCGAGGTACAGAGCAATCAACCGCGCCACGACAGCAGTTGATATAAATCTATGTTCGTTTCTAATACTTAAAGTTCCCAGAGACCGTATGAGATCGCGGCAAAAGCAAACTGCCCCCACCTGGTCTCGAGCCCGCGATCCAAAATACGTCACGCTCTCGAGGTACAGAGCAATCAACCGTGCCACGACAGCAGTTGATATAAATCTATGTTCGTTTCTTATACTTAAAGTTCCCAGAGACCGTATTAGATCGCGGCAAAAGCAAACTGCCCCCACCTGGTCTCGAGCCCGCGATCCAAAAATCGTTACGCTCTCGAGGTACAGAGCAACCAACCGCGCCACGACAGCAGTTGATATAAATCTATGTTCGTTTCTAATACTTAAAGTTCCCAGAGACCGTATAAGATCGCGGCAAAAGCAAACTGCCCCCACCTGGTCTCGAGCCCGCGATCCAAAATACGTCACGCTCTCGAGGTACAGAGCAACCAACCGCGCCACGACAGCAGTTGATATAAATCTATGTTCGTTTCTAATACTTAAAGTTCCCAGAGACCGTATGAGATCGCGGCAAAAGCAAACTGCCCCCACCTGGTCTCGAGCCCGCGATCCAAAATACATCACGCTCTCGAGGTACAGAGCAACCAACCGCGCCACGACAGCAGTTGATATAAATCTATGTTCGGTTCTAATACTTAAAGTTCCAGAGACCGTATAAGATCGCGGCAAAAGCAAACTGCCCCCACCTGGTCTCGAGCCCGCGATCCAAAATACGTCACGCTCTCGAGGTACAGAGCACAACCAACCGCGCCACGACAGCAGTTGATATAAATCAATGTTTGTTTCTAATACTTAAAGTTCCAGAGATCGTATTAGATCGCGGCAAAAGCAAACTGCGCTGGCCTGGTCTCGAGCCCGCGATCCAAAATACGTCACGCTCTCGAGGTACAGAGCACAACCAACCGCGCCACGACAGCAGTTGATATAAATCTATGTTCGTTTCTAATACTTAAAGTTCCCAGAGACCGTACCAGATCGCGGCAAAAGCAAACTGCCCCCACCTGGTCTCGAGCCCGCGATCCAAATACGTCACGCTCTCGAGGTACAGAGCACAACCAACCGCGCCACGACAGCAGTTGATATAAATCTATGTTCGTTTCTAATACTTAAAGTTCCAGAGATCGTATTAGATCGCGGCAAAAGCAAACTGCCCCCACCTGGTCTCGAGCCCGCGATCCAAAATACGTCACGCTCTCGAGGTACAGAGCAACCAACCGCGCCACGACAGCAGTTGATATAAATCTATGTTCGTTTCTAATACTTAAAGTTCCCAGAGACCGTATAAGATCGCGGCAAAAGCAAACTGCCCCCACCTGGTCTCGAGCCCGCGATCCAAAATACGTCACGCTCTCGAGGTACAGAGCAATCAACCGCGCCACGACAGCAGTTGATATAAATCTATGTTCGTTTCTAATACTTCAAGTTCCCAGAGACCGTATAAGATCGCGGCAAAAGCAAACTGCCCCCACCTGGTCTCGAGCCCGCGATCCAAAATACGTCACGCTCTCGAGGTACAGAGCAATCAACCGCGCCACGACAGCAGTTGATATAAATCTATGTTCGTTTCTAATACTTAAAGTTCCCAGAGACCGTATGAGATCGCGGCAAAAGCAAACTGCCCCCACCTGGTCTCGAGCCCGCGATCCAAAATACGTCACGCTCTCGAGGTACAGAGCAATCAACCGCGCCACGACAGCAGTTGATATAAATCTATGTTCGTTTCTAATACTTAAAGTTCCCAGAGACCGTATGAGATCGCGGCAAAAGCAAACTGCCCCCACCTGGTCTCGAGCCCGCGATCCAAAATACGTCACGCTCTCGAGGTACAGAGCAATCAACCGTGCCACGACAGCAGTTGATATAAATCTATGTTCGTTTCTTATACTTAAAGTTCCCAGAGACCGTATTAGATCGCGGCAAAAGCAAACTGCCCCCACCTGGTCTCGAGCCCGCGATCCAAAAATCGTTACGCTCTCGAGGTACAGAGCAACCAACCGCGCCACGACAGCAGTTGATATAAATCTATGTTCGTTTCTAATACTTAAAGTTCCCAGAGACCGTATAAGATCGCGGCAAAAGCAAACTGCCCCCACCTGGTCTCGAGCCCGCGATCCAAAATACGTCACGCTCTCGAGGTACAGAGCAACCAACCGCGCCACGACAGCAGTTGATATAAATCTATGTTCGTTTCTAATACTTAAAGTTCCCAGAGACCGTATGAGATCGCGGCAAAAGCAAACTGCCCCCACCTGGTCTCGAGCCCGCGATCCAAAATACGTCACGCTCTCGAGGTACAGAGCAACCAACCGCGCCACGACAGCAGTTGATATAAATCTATGTTCGTTTCTAATACTTAAAGTTCCAGAGACCGTATAAGATCGCGGCAAAAGCAAACTGCCCCCACCTGGTCTCGAGCCCGCGATCCAAAATACGTCACGCTCTCGAGGTACAGAGCAACCAACCGCGCCACGACAGCAGTTGATATAAATCTATGTTCGTTTCTAATACTTAAAGTTCCAGAGACCGTATTAGATCGCGGCAAAAGCAAACTGCGCTGGCCTGGTCTCGAGCCCGCGATCCAAAATACGTCACGCTCTCGAGGTACAGAGCACAATCAACCGCGCCACGACAGCAGTTGATATAAATCTATGTTCGTTTCTAATACTTAAAGTTCCCAGAGACCGTACCAGATCGCGGCAAAAGCAAACTGCCCCCACCTGGTCTCGAGCCCGCGATCCAAAATACGTCACGCTCTCGAGGTACAGAGCACAACCAACCGCGCCACGACAGCAGTTGATATAAATCTATTATCGTTTCTAATACTTAAAGTTCACAGAGACCGTACCAGATCGCGGCAAAAGCAAACTGCCCCAACCTGGTCTCGAGCCCGCGATCCAAAATACGTCACGCTCTCGAGGTACAGAGCACAACCAACCGCGCCACGACAGCAGTTGATATAAATCTATGTTCGTTTCTAATACTTAAAGTTCCAGAGATCGAATTAGATCGCGGCAAAAGCAAACTGCCCCCACCTGGTCTCGAGCCCGCGATCCAAAATACGTCACGTTCTCGAGGTACAGAGCAACCAACCGCGCCACGACAGCAGTTGATATAAATCTATGTTCGTTTCTAATACTTAAAGTTCCCAGAGACCGTATAAGATGGCGGCAAAAGCAAACTGCCCCCACCTGGTCTCGAGCCCGCGATCCAAAATACGTCACGCTCTCGAGGTACAGAGCACAACCAACCGCGCCACGACAGCAGTTGATATAAATCAATGTTTGTTTCTAATACTTAAAGTTCCAGAGATCGTATTAGATCGCGGCAAAAGCAAACTGCGCTGGCCTGGTCTCGAGCCCGCGATCCAAAATACGTCACGCTCTCGAGGTACAGAGCACAACCAACCGCGCCACGACAGCAGTTGATATAAATCTATGTTCGTTTCTAATACTTAAAGTTCCCAGAGACCGTACCAGATCGCGGCAAAAGCAAACTGCCCCCACCTGGTCTCGAGCCCGCGATCCAAATACGTCACGCTCTCGAGGTACAGAGCACAACCAACCGCGCCACGACAGCAGTTGATATAAATCTATGTTCGTTTCTAATACTTAAAGTTCCAGAGATCGTATTAGATCGCGGCAAAAGCAAACTGCCCCCACCTGGTCTCGAGCCCGCGATCCAAAATACGTCACGCTCTCGAGGTACAGAGCAACCAACCGCGCCACGACAGCAGTTGATATAAATCTATGTTCGTTTCTAATACTTAAAGTTCCCAGAGACCGTATAAGATCGCGGCAAAAGCAAACTGCCCCCACCTGGTCTCGAGCCCGCGATCCAAAATACGTCACGCTCTCGAGGTACAGAGCAACCAACCGCGCCACGACAGCAGTTGATATAAATCTATGTTCGTTTCTAATACTTCAAGTTCCCAGAGACCGTATAAGATCGCGGCAAAAGCAAACTGCCCCCACCTGGTCTCGAGCCCGCGATCCAAAATACGTCACGCTCTCGAGGTACAGAGCAATCAACCGCGCCACGACAGCAGTTGATATAAATATATGTTCGTTTCTAATACTTAAAGTTCCCAGAGACCGTATGAGATCGCGGCAAAAGCAAACTGCCCCCACCTGGTCTCGAGCCCGCGATCCAAAATACGTCACGCTCTCGAGGTACAGAGCAATCAACCGCGCCACGACAGCAGTTGATATAAATCTATGTTCGTTTCTAATACTTAAAGTTCCCAGAGACCGTATGAGATCGCGGCAAAAGCAAACTGCCCCCACCTGGTCTCGAGCCCGCGATCCAAAATACGTCACGTTCTCGAGGTACAGAGCAATCAACCGTGCCACGACAGCAGTTGATATAAATCTATGTTCGTTTCTTATACTTAAAGTTCCCAGAGACCGTATAAGATCGCGGCAAAAGCAAACTGCCCCCACCTGGTCTCGAGCCCGCGATCCAAAAATCGTTACGCTCTCGAGGTACAGAGCAACCAACCGCGCCACGACAGCAGTTGATATAAGTCTATGTTCGTTTCTAATACTTAAAGTTCCCAGAGACCGTATAAGATCGCGGCAAAAGCAAACTGCCCCCACCTGGTCTCGAGCCCGCGATCCAAAATACGTCACGCTCTCGAGGTACAGAGCAACCAACCGCGCCACGACAGCAGTTGATATAAATCTATGTTCGTTTCTAATACTTAAAGTTCCCAGAGACCGTATGAGATCGCGGCAAAAGCAAACTGCCCCCACCTGGTCTCGAGCCCGCGATCCAAAATACGTCACGCTCTCGAGGTACAGAGCAACCAACCGCGCCACGACAGCAGTTGATATAAATCTATGTTCGTTTCTAATACTTAAAGTTCCAGAGACCGTATGAGATCGCGGCAAAAGCAAACTGCCCCCACCTGGTCTCGAGCCCGCGATCCAAAATACGTCACCCTCTCGAGGTACAGAGCAACCAACCGCGCCACGACAGCAGTTGATATAAATCAATGTTTGTTTCTAATACTTAAAGTTCCAGAGATCGTATTAGATCGCGGCAAAAGCAAACTGCGCTGGCCTGGTCTCGAGCCCGCGATCCAAAATACGTCACGCTCTCGAGGTACAGAGCACAACCAACCGCGCCACGACAGCAGTTGATATAAATCTATGTTCGTTTCTAATACTTAAAGTTCCCAGAGACCGTACCAGATCGCGGCAAAAGCAAACTGCCCCCACCTGGTCTCGAGCCCGCGATCCAAAATACGTCACGCTCTCGAGGTACAGAGCACAACCAACCGCGCCACGACAGCAGTTGATATAAATCTATGTTCGTTTCTAATACTTAAAGTTCCAGAGATCGTATTAGATCGCGGCAAAAGCAAACTGCCCCCACCTGGTCTCGAGCCCGCGATCCAAAATACGTCACGTTCTCGAGGTACAGAGCAACCAACCGCGCCACGACAGCAGTTGATATAAATCTATGTTCGTTTCTAATACTTAAAGTTCCCAGAGACCGTATGAGATCGCGGCAAAAGAAAACTGCCCCCACCTGGTCTCGAGCCCGCGATCCAAAATACGTCACGCTCTCGAGGTACAGAGCAATCAACCGTGCCACGACAGCAGTTGATATAAATCTATGTTCGTTTCTAATACTTAAAGTTCCCAGAGACCGTATAAGATCGCGGCAAAAGCAAACTGCCCCAACCTGGTCTCGAGCCCGCGATCCAAAAATCGTTACGATCTCGAGGTACAGAGCAACCAACCGCGCCACGACAGCAGTTGATATAAATCTATGTTCGTTTCTAATACTTAAAGTTCCCAGAGACCGTATGAGATCGCGGCAAAAGCGAACTGCCCCCACCTGGTCTCGAGCCCGCGATCCAAAATACGTCACGTTCTCGAGGTACAGAGCAACCAACCGCGCCACGACAGCAGTTGATATAAATCTATGTTCGTTTCTAATACTTAAAGTTCCAGAGACCGTATTAGATCGCGGCAAAAGCAAACTGCCCCCACCTGGTCTCGAGCCCGCGATCCAAAATACGTCACGCTCTCGAGGTACAGAGCACAACCAACCGCGCCACGACAGCAGTTGATATAAATATATGTTCGTTTCTAATACTTAAAGTTCCCAGAGACCGTATAAGATGCCGGCAAAAGCAAACTGCCCCCACCTGGTCTCGAGCCCGCGATCCAAAATACGTCACGCTCTCGAGGTACAGAGCACAACCAACCGCGCCACGACAGCAGTTGATATAAATATATGTTCGTTTCTAATACTTAAAGTTCCCAGAGACCGTATGAGATCGCGGCAAAAGCAAACTGCCCCCACCTGGTCTCGAGCCCGCGATCCAAAATACGTCACGCTCTCGAGGTACAGAGCACAACCAACCGCGCCACGACAGCAGTTGATATAAATCTATGTTCGTTTCTAATACTTAAAGTTCCCAGAGACCGTATGAGATCGCGGCAAAAGCAAACTGCCCCCACCTGGTCTCGAGCCCGCGATCCAAAATACGTCACGCTCTCGAGGTACAGAGCAACCAACCGCGCCACGACAGCAGTTGATATAAATCTATGTTCGTTTCTAATACTTAAAGTTCCAGAGACCGTAATAGATCGCGGCAAAAGCAAACTGCCCCCACCTGGTCTCGAGCCCGCGATCCAAAATACGTCACGCTCTCGAGGTACAGAGCAACCAACCGCGCCACGACAGCAGTTGATATAAATCTATGTTCGTTTCTAATACTTAAAGTTCCCAGAGACCGTATGAGATCGCGGCAAAAGCAAACTGCCCCCACCTGGTCTCGAGCCCGCGATACAAAATACGTCACGCTCTCGAGGTACAGAGCACAACCAACCGCGCCACGACAGCAGTTGATATAAATCTATGTTCGTTTCTAATACTTAAAGTTCCCAGAGACCGTATGAGATCGCGGCAAAAGCAAACTGCCCCCACCTGGTCTCGAGCCCGCGATCCAAAATACGTCACGCTCTCGAGGTACAGAGCAACCAATCGCGCCACGACAGCAGTTGATATAAATCTATGTTCGTTTCTAATACTTAAAGTTCCAGAGACCGTATTAGATCGCGGCAAAAGCAAACTGCCCCCACCTGGTCTCGAGCCCGCGATCCAAAATACGTCACGCTCTCGAGGTACAGAGCACAACCAACCGCGCCACGACAGCAGTTGATATAAATATATGTTCGTTTCTAATACTTAAAGTTCCCAGAGACCGTATGAGATCGCGGCAAAAGCAAACTGCCCCCACCTGGTCTCGAGCCCGCGATCCAAAGTACGTCACGCTCTCGAGGTACAGAGCAACCAACCGCGCCACGACAGCAGTTGATATAAATCTATGTTCGTTTCTAATACTTAAAGTTCCCAGAGACCGTATGAGATCGCGGCAAAAGCAAACTGCCCCCACCTGGTCTCGAGCCCGCGATCCAAAAATCGTTACGCTCTCGAGGTACAGAGCAACCAACCGCGCCACGACAGCAGTTGATATAAATCTATGTTCGTTTCTAATACTTAAAGTTCCCAGAGACCGTATGAGATCGCGGCAAAAGCAAACTGCCCCCACCTGGTCTCGAGCCCGCGATCCAAAGTACGTCACGCTCTCGAGGTACAGAGCAACCAACCGCGCCACGACAGCAGTTGATATAAATCTATGTTCGTTTCTAATACTTAAAGTTCCCAGAGACCGTATAAGATCGCGGCAAAAGCAAACTGCCCCCACCTGGTCTCGAGCCCGCGATCCAAAGTACGTCACGCTCTCGATGTACAGAACAACCAACCGCGCCACGACAGCAGTTGATATAAATCTATGTTCGTTTCTAATACTTAAAGTTCCAGAGACCGTACCAGATCGCGGCAAAAGCAAACTGCCCCCACCTGGTCTCGAGCCCGCGATCCAAGATACGTCACGCTCTCGAGGTACAGAGCAACCAACCGCGCCACGACAGCAGTTGATATAAATCTATGTTCGTTTCTAATACTTAAAGTTCCCAGAGACCGTATGAGATCGCGGCAAAAGCAAACTGTCCCCACCTGGTCTCGAGCCCGCGATCCAAAATACGTCACGCTCTCGAGGTACAGAGCAACCAACCGCGCCACGACAGCAGTTGATATAAATCTATGTTCGTTTCTAATACTTAAATTTCCCAGAGACCGTATGAGATCGCGGCAAAAGCAAACTGCCCCCACATGGTCTCGAGCCCGCGATCCAAAATACGTCACGCTCTCGAGGTACAGAGCAACCAACCGCGCCACGACAGCAGTTGATATAAATCTATGTTCGTTTCTAATACTTAAAGTTCCAGAGACCGTACCAGATCGCGGCAAAAGCAAACTGCCCCCACCTGGTCTCGAGCCCGCGATCCAAAATACGTCACACTCTCGAGGTACAGAGCAACCAACCGCGCCACGACAGCAGTTGATATAAATCTATGTTCGTTTCTAATACTTAAAGTTCCCAGAGACCGTACCAGATCGCGGCAAAAGCAAACTGCCCCCACCTGGTCTCGAGCCCGCGATCCAAAATACGTCACGCTCTCGAGGTACAGAGCAACCAACCGCGCCACGACAGCAGTTGATATAAATCTATGTTCGTTTCTAATACTTAAAGTTCCCAGAGACCGTATGAGATCGCGGCAAAAGCAAACTGCCCCCACCTGGTCTCGAGCCCGCGATCCAAAGTACGTCACGCTCTCGAGGTACAGAGCAACCAACCGCGCCACGACAGCAGTTGATATAAATCTATGTTCGTTTCTAATACTTAAAGTTCCCAGAGACCGTATGAGATCGCGGCAAAAGCAAACTGCCCCCACCTGGTCTCGAGCCCGCGATCCAAAAATCGTCACGCTCTCGAGGTACAGAGCAACCAACCGCGCCACGACAGCAGTTGATATAAATCTATGTTCGTTTCTAATACTTAAAGTTCCCAGAGACCGTATGAGATCGCGGCAAAAGCAAACTGCCCCCACCTGGTCTCGAGCCCGCGATCCAAAAATCGTCACGCTCTCGAGGTACAGAGCAACCAACCGCGCCACGACAGCAGTTGATATAAATCTATGTTCGTTTCTAATACTTAAAGTTCCCAGAGACCGTATGAGATCGCGCCAAAAGCAAACTGCCCCCACCTGGTCTCGAGCCCGCGATCCAAAAATCGTCACGCTCTCGAGGTACAGAGCAACCAACCGCGCCACGACAGCAGTTGATATAAATCTATGTTCGTTTCTAATACTTAAAGTTCCCAGAGACCGTACCAGATCGCGGCAAAAGCAAACTGCCCCCACCTGGTCTCGAGCCCGCGATCCAAAATACGTCACGCTCTCGAGGTACAGAGCAACCAACCGCGCCACGACAGCAGTTGATATAAATCTATGTTCGTTTCTAATACTTAAAGTTCCCAGAGACCGTACCAGATCGCGGCAAAAGCAAACTGCCCCCACCTGGTCTCGAGCCCGCGATCCAAAATACGTCACGCTCTCGAGGTACAGAGCAACCAACCGCGCCACGACAGCAGTTGATAAAAATCTATGTTCGTTTCTAATACTTAAAGTTCCAGAGACCGTACCAGATCCCGGCAAAAGCAAACTGCCCCCACCTGGTCTCGAGCCCGCGATCCAAGATACGTCACGCTCTCGAGGTACAGAGCAACCAACCGCGCCACGACAGCAGTTGATATAAATCTATGTTCGTTTCTAATACTTAAAGTTCCAGAGACCGTACCAGATCCCGGCAAAAGCAAACTGCCCCCACCTGGTCTCGAGCCCGCGATCCAAAATACGTCACGCTCTCGAGGTACAGAGCAACCAACCGCGCCACGACAGCAGTTGATATAAATCTATGTTCGTTTCTAATACTTAAAGTTCCCAGAGACCGTATGAGATCGCGGCAAAAGCAAACTGCCCCCACGTGGTCTCGAGCCCGCGATCCAAAAATCGTCACGCTCTCGAGGTACAGAGCAACCAACCGCGCCACGACAGCAGTTGATATAAATCTATGTTCGTTTCTAATACTTAAAGTTCCCAGAGACCGTATGAGATCGCGGCAAAAGCAAACTGCCCCACCTGGTCTCGAGCCCGCGATCCAAAATACGTCACGCTCTCGAGGTACAGAGCAACCAACCGCGCCACGACAGCAGTTGATATAAATCTATGTTCGTTTCTAATACTTAAATTTCTCAGAGACCGTATGAGATCGCGGCAAAAGCAAACTGCCCCCACATGGTCTCGAGCCCGCGATCCAAAATACGTCACGCTCTCGAGGTACAGAGCAACCAACCGCGCCACGACAGCAGTTGATATAAATCTATGTTCGTTTCTAATACTTAAAGTTCCAGATACCGTACCAGATCGCGGCAAAAGCAAACTGCCCCCACCTGGTCTCGAGCCCGCGATCCAAAATACGTCACACTCTCGAGGTACAGAGCAACCAACCGCGCCACGACAGCAGTTGATATAAATCTATGTTCGTTTCTAATACTTAAAGTTCCCAGAGACCGTACCAGATCGCGGCAAAAGCAAACTGCCCCCACCTGGTCTCGAGCCCGCGATCCAAAATACGTCACGCTCTCGAGGTACAGAGCAACCAACCGCGCCACGACAGCAGTTGATATAAATCTATGTTCGTTTCTAATACTTAAAGTTCCCAGAGACCGTACCAGATCGCGGCAAAAGCAAACTGCCCCCACCTGGTCTCGAGCCCGCGATCCAAAATACGTCACGCTCTCGAGGTACAGAGCAACCAACCGCGCCACGACAGCAGTTGATATAAATCTATGTTCGTTTCTAATACTTAAAGTTCCCAGAGACCGTATGAGATCGCGGCAAAAGCAAACTGCCCCCACCTGGTCTCGAGCCCGCGATCCAAAGTACGTCACGCTCTCGAGGTACAGAGCAACCAACCGCGCCACGACAGCAGTTGATATAAATCTATGTTCGTTTCTAATACTTAAAGTTCCCAGAGACCGTATGAGATCGCGGCAAAAGCAAACTGCCCCCACCTGGTCTCGAGACCGCGATTCAAAAATCGTCACGCTCTCGAGGTACAGAGCAACCAACCGCGCCACGACAGCAGTTGATATAAATCTATGTTCGTTTCTAATACTTAAAGTTCTCAGAGACCGTATGAGATCGCGGCAAAAGCAAACTGCCCCCACCTGGTCTCGAGCCCGCGATCCAAAAATCGTCACGCTCTCGAGGTACAGAGCAACCAACCGCGCCACGACAGCAGTTGATATAAATCTATGTTCGTTTCTAATACTTAAAGTTCCCAGAGACCGTATGAGATCGCGCCAAAAGCAAACTGCCCCCACCTGGTCTCGAGCCCGCGATCCAAAAATCGTCACGCTCTCGAGGTACAGAGCAACCAACCGCGCCACGACAGCAGTTGATATAAATCTATGTTCGTTTCTAATACTTAAAGTTCCCAGAGACCGTAAGAGATCGCGGCAAAAGCAAACTGCCCCCACCTGGTCTCGAGCCCGCGATCCAAAATACGTCACGCTCTCGAGGTACAGAGCAACCAACCGCGCCACGACAGCAGTTGATATAAATCTATGTTCGTTTCTAATACTTAAAGTTCCCAGAGACCGTAAGAGATCGCGGCAAAAGCAAACTTCCCCCACCTGGTCTCGAGCCCGCGATCCAAAAATCGTCACGCTCTCGAGGTACAGAGCAACCAACCGCGCCACGACAGCAGTTGATATAAATCTATGTTCGTTTCTAATACTTAAAGTTCCCAGAGACCGTACGAGATCGCGGCAAAAGCAAACTGCCCCACCTGGTCTCGAGCCCGCGATCCAAAAATCGTCACGCTCTCGAGGTACAGAGCAACCAACCGCGCCACGACAGCAGTTGATATAAATCTATGTTCGTTTCTAATACTTAAAGTTCCCAGAGACCGTACCAGATCGCGGCAAAAGCAAACTGCCCCCACCTGGTCTCGAGCCCGCGATCCAAAATACGTCACGCTCTCGAGGTACAGAGCAACCAACCGCGCCACGACAGCAGTTGATATAAATCTATGTTCGTTTCTAATACTTAAAGTTCCAGAGACCGTACCAGATCGCGGCAAAAGCAAACTGCCCCACCTGGTCTCGAGCCCGCGATCCAAAATACGTCACGCTCTCGAGATACAGAGCAACCAACCGCGCCACGACAGCAGTTGATATAAATCTATGTTCGTTTCTAATACTTAAAGTTCCAGAGACCGTATGAGATCGCGGCAAAAGTAAACTGCCCACACCTGGTCTCGAGCCCGCGATCCAAAGTACGTCACGCTCTCGAGGTACAGAGCAACCAACCGCGCCACGACAGCAGTTGATATAAATCTATGTTCGTTTCTAATACTTAAAGTTCCCAGAGACCGTATGAGATCGCGGCAAAAGCAAACTGCCCCCACCTGGTCTCGAGCCCGCGATCCAAAGTACGTCACGCTCTCGAGGTACAGAGCAACCAACCGCGCCACGACAGCAGTTGATATAAATCTATGTTCGTTTCTAATACTTAAAGTTCCCAGAGACCGTATGAGATCGCGGCAAAAGCAAACTGCCCCCACCTGGTCTCGAGCCCGCGATCCAAAAATCGTCACGCTCTCGAGGTACAGAGCAACCAACCGCGCCACGACAGCAGTTGATATAAATCTATGTTCGTTTCTAATACTTAAAGTTCCCAGAGACCGTACCAGATCGCGGCAAAAGCAAACTGCCCCCACCTGGTCTCGAGCCCGCGATCCAAAATACGTCACGCTCTCGAGGTACAGAGCAACCAACCGCGCCACGACAGCAGTTGATATAAATCTATGTTCGTTTCTAATACTTAAAGTTCCAGAGACCGTACCAGATCGCGGCAAAAGCAAACTGCCCCACCTGGTCTCGAGCCCGCGATCCAAAATACGTCACGCTCTCGAGGTACAGAGCAACCAACCGCGCCACGACAGCAGTTGATATAAATCTATGTTCGTTTCTAATACTTAAAGTTCCAGAGACCGTACCAGATCGCGGCAAAAGCAAACTGCCCCCACCTGGTCTCGATCCCGCGATCCAAAATACGTCACGCTCTCGAGGTACAGAGCAACCAACCGCGCCACGACAGCAGTTGATATAAATCTATGTTCGTTTCTAATACTTAAAGTTCCAGAGACCGTACCAGATCGCGGCAAAAGCAAACTGCCCCCACCTGGTCTCGAGCCCGCGATCCAAGATACGTCACGCTCTCGAGGTACAGAGCAACCAACCGCGCCACGACAGCAGTTGATATAAATCTATGTTCGTTTCTAATACTTAAAGTTCCAGAGACCGTATGAGATCGCGGCAAAAGCAAACTGCCCACACCTGGTCTCGAGCCCGCGATCCAAAATACGTCACGCTCTCGAGGTACAGAGCAATCAACCGCGCCACGACAGCAGTTGATATAAATCTATGTTCGTTTCTAATACTTAAAGTTCCAGAGACCGTATGAGATCGCGGCAAAAGTAAACTGCCCACACCTGGTCTCGAGCCCGCGATCCAAAGTACGTCACGCTCTCGAGGTACAGAGCAACCAACCGCGCCACGACAGCAGTTGATATAAATCTATGTTCGTTTCTAATACTTAAAGTTCCCAGAGACCGTATGAGATCGCGGCAAAAGCAAACTGCCCCCACCTGGTCTCGAGCCCGCGATCCAAAGTACGTCACGCTCTCGAGGTACAGAGCAACCAACCGCGCCACGACAGCAGTTGATATAAATCTATGCTCGTTTCTAATACTTAAAGTTCCCAGAGACCGTATGAGATCGCGACAAAAGCAAACTGCCCCCACCTGGTCTCGAGCCCGCGATCCAAAAATCGTCACGCTCTCGAGGTACAGAGCAACCAACCGCGCCACGACAGCAGTTGATATAAATCTATGTTCGTTTCTAATACTTAAAGTTCCCAGAGACCGTACCAGATCGCGGCAAAAGCAAACTGCCCCCACCTGGTCTCGAGCCCGCGATCCAAAATACGTCACGCTCTCGAGGTACAGAGCAACCAACCGCGCCACGACAGCAGTTGATATAAATCTATGTTCGTTTCTAATACTTAAAGTTCCAGAGACCGTACCAGATCGCGGCAAAAGCAAACTGCCCCACCTGGTCTCGAGCCCGCGATCCAAAATACGTCACGCTCTCGAGGTACAGAGCAACCAACCGCGCCACGACAGCAGTTGATATAAATCTAAGTTCGTTTCTAATACTTAAAGTTCCCAGAGACCGTACCAGATCGCGGCAAAAGCAAACTGCCCCCACCTGGTCTCGAGCCCGCGATCCAAAATACGTCACGCTCTCGAGGTACAGAGCAACCAACCGCGCCACGACAGCAGTTGATATAAATCTATGTTCGTTTCTAATACTTAAAGTTCCCAGAGACCGTATGAGATCGCGGCAAAAGCAAACTGCCCCCACCTGGTCTCGAGCCCGCGATCCAAAGTACGTCACGCTCTCGAGGTACAGAGCAACCAACCGCGCCACGACAGCAGTTGATATAAATCTATGTTCGTTTCTAATACTTAAAGTTCCCAGAGACCGTATGAGATCGCGGCAAAAGCAAACTGCCCCCACCTGGTCTCGAGACCGCGATTCAAAAATCGTCACGCTCTCGAGGTACAGAGCAACCAACCGCGCCACGACAGCAGTTGATATAAATCTATGTTCGTTTCTAATACTTAAAGTTCTCAGAGACCGTATGAGATCGCGGCAAAGCAAACTGCCCCCACCTGGTCTCGAGCCCGCGATCCAAAAATCGTCACGCTCTCGAGGTACAGAGCAACCAACCGCGCCACGACAGCAGTTGATATAAATCTATGTTCGTTTCTAATACTTAAAGTTCCCAGAGACCGTATGAGATCGCGCCAAAAGCAAACTGCCCCCACCTGGTCTCGAGCCCGCGATCCAAAAATCGTCACGCTCTCGAGGTACAGAGCAACCAACCGCGCCACGACAGCAGTTGATATAAATCTATGTTCGTTTCTAATACTTAAAGTTCCCAGAGACCGTAAGAGATCGCGGCAAAAGCAAACTGCCCCCACCTGGTCTCGAGCCCGCGATCCAAAATACGTCACGCTCTCGAGGTACAGAGCAACCAACCGCGCCACGACAGCAGTTGATATAAATCTATGTTCGTTTCTAATACTTAAAGTTCCCAGAGACCGTAAGAGATCGCGGCAAAAGCAAACTGCCCCCACCTGGTCTCGAGCCCGCGATCCAAAAATCGTCACGCTCTCGAGGTACAGAGCAACCAACCGCGCCACGACAGCAGTTGATATAAATCTATGTTCGTTTCTAATACTTAAAGTTCCCAGAGACCGTATAAGATCGCGGCAAAAGCAAACTGCCCCACCTGGTCTCGAGCCCGCGATCCAAAAATCGTCACGCTCTCGAGGTACAGAGCAACCAACCGCGCCACGACAGCAGTTGATATAAATCTATGTTCGTTTCTAATACTTAAAGTTCCCAGAGACCGTACCAGATCGCGGCAAAAGCAAACTGCCCCCACCTGGTCTCGAGCCCGCGATCCAAAATACGTCACGCTCTCGAGGTACAGAGCAACCAACCGCGCCACGACAGCAGTTGATATAAATCTATGTTCGTTTCTAATACTTAAAGTTCCAGAGACCGTACCAGATCGCGGCAAAAGCAAACTGCCCCACCTGGTCTCGAGCCCGCGATCCAAAATACGTCACGCTCTCGAGATACAGAGCAACCAACCGCGCCACGACAGCAGTTGATATAAATCTATGTTCGTTTCTAATACTTAAAGTTCCAGAGACCGTATGCGATCGCGGCATAAGTAAACTGCACACACCTGGTCTCGAGCCCGCGATCCAAAGTACGTCACGCTCTCGAGGTACAGAGCAACCAACCGCGCCACGACAGCAGTTGATATAAATCTATGTTCGTTTCTAATACTTAAAGTTCCCAGAGACCGTATGAGATCGCGGCAAAAGCAAACTGCCCCCACCTGGTCTCGAGCCCGCGATCCAAAGTACGTCACGCTCTCGAGGTACAGAGCAACCAACCGCGCCACGACAGCAGTTGATATAAATCTATGTTCGTTTCTAATACTTAAAGTTCCCAGAGACCGTATGAGATCGCGGCAAAAGCAAACTGCCCCCACCTGGTCTCGAGCCCGCGATCCAAAAATCGTCACGCTCTCGAGGTACAGAGCAACCAACCGCGCCACGACAGCAGTTGATATAAATCTATGTTCGTTTCTAATACTTAAAGTTCCCAGAGACCGTACCAGATCGCGGCAAAAGCAAACTGCCCCCACCTGGTCTCGAGCCCGCGATCCAAAATACGTCACGCTCTCGAGGTACAGAGCAACCAACCGCGCCACGACAGCAGTTGATATAAATCTATGTTCGTTTCTAATACTTAAAGTTCCAGAGACCGTACCAGATCGCGGCAAAAGCAAACTGCCCCACCTGGTCTCGAGCCCGCGATCCAAAATACGTCACGCTCTCGAGGTACAGAGCAACCAACCGCGCCACGACAGCAGTTGATATAAATCTATGTTCGTTTCTAATACTTAAAGTTCCAGAGACCGTACCAGATCGCGGCAAAAGCAAACTGCCCCCACCTGGTCTCGATCCCGCGATCCAAAATACGTCACGCTCTCGAGGTACAGAGCAACCAACCGCGCCACGACAGCAGTTGATATAAATCTATGTTCGTTTCTAATACTTAAAGTTCCAGAGACCGTACCAGATCGCGGCAAAAGCAAACTGCCCCCACCTGGTCTCGAGCCCGCGATCCAAGATACGTCACGCTCTCGAGGTACAGAGCAACCAACCGCGCCACGACAGCAGTTGATATAAATCTATGTTCGTTTCTAATACTTAAAGTTCCAGAGACCGTATGAGATCGCGGCAAAAGCAAACTGCCCACACCTGGTCTCGAGCCCGCGATCCAAAATACGTCACGCTCTCGAGGTACAGAGCAATCAACCGCGCCACGACAGCAGTTGATATAAATCTATGTTCGTTTCTAATACTTAAAGTTCCAGAGACCGTATGAGATCGCGGCAAAAGTAAACTGCCCACACCTGGTCTCGAGCCCGCGATCCAAAGTACGTCACGCTCTCGAGGTACAGAGCAACCAACCGCGCCACGACAGCAGTTGATATAAATCTATGTTCGTTTCTAATACTTAAAGTTCCCAGAGACCGTATGAGATCGCGGCAAAAGCAAACTGCCCCCACCTGCTCTCGAGCCCGCGATCCAAAGTACGTCACGCTCTCGAGGTACAGAGCAACCAACCGCGCCACGACAGCAGTTGATATAAATCTATGTTCGTTTCTAATACTTAAAGTTCCCAGAGACCGTATGAGATCGCGACAAAAGCAAACTGCCCCCACCTGGTCTCGAGCCCGCGATCCAAAAATCGTCACGCTCTCGAGGTACAGAGCAACCAACCGCGCCACGACAGCAGTTGATATAAATCTATGTTCGTTTCTAATACTTAAAGTTCCCAGAGACCGTACCAGATCGCGGCAAAAGCAAACTGCCCCCACCTGGTCTCGAGCCCGCGATCCAAAATACGTCACGCTCTCGAGGTACAGAGCAACCAACCGCGCCACGACAGCAGTTGATATAAATCTATGTTCGTTTCTAATACTTAAAGTTCCAGAGACCGTACCAGATCGCGGCAAAAGCAAACTGCCCCACCTGGTCTCGAGCCCGCGATCCAAAATACGTCACGCTCTCGAGGTACAGAGCAACCAACCGCGCCACGACAGCAGTTGATATAAATCTATGTTCGTTTCTAATACTTAAAGTTCCAGAGACCGTACCAGATCGCGGCAAAAGCAAACTGCCCCCACCTGGTCTCGAGCCCGCGATCCAAAATACGTCACGCTCTCGAGGTACAGAGCAACCAACCGCGCCACGACAGCAGTTGATATAAATCTATGTTCGTTTCTAATACTTAAAGTTCCAGAGACCGTACCAGATCGCGGCAAAAGCAAACTGCCCCCACCTGGTCTCGAGCCCGCGATCCAAGATACGTCACGCTCTCGAGGTACAGAGCAACCAACCGCGCCACGACAGCAGTTGATATAAATCTATGTTCGTTTCTAATACTTAAAGTTCCCAGAGACCGTATGAGATCGCGGCAAAAGCAAACTGCCCCCACCTGGTCTCGAGCCCGCGATCCAAGATACGTCACGCTCTCGAGGTACAGAGCAACCAACCGCGCCACGACAGCAGTTGATATAAATCTATGTTCGTTTCTAATACTTAAAGTTCCCAGAGACCGTATGAGATCGCGGCAAAAGCAAACTGCCCCCACCTGGTCTCGAGCCCGCGATCAAAAAATCGTCACGCTCTCGAGGTACAGAGCAACCAACCGCGCCACGACAGCAGTTGATATAAATCTATGTTCGTTTCTAATACTTAAAGTTCCCAGAGACCGTATGAGATCGCGGCAAAAGCAAACTGCCCCCACCTGGTCTCGAGCCCGCGATCCAAAAATCGTCACGCTCTCGAGGTACAGAGCAACCAACCGCGCCACGACAGCAGTTGATATAAATCTATGTTCGTTTCTAATACTTAAAGTTCCCAGAGACCGTATGAGATCGCGGCAAAAGCAAACTGCCCCCACCTGGTCTCGAGCCAGGGATCCAAAAATCGTCACGCTCTCGAGGTACAGAGCAACCAACCGCGCCACGACAGCAGTTGATATAAATCTATGTTCGTTTCTAATACTTAAAGTTCCCAGAGACCGTATGAGATCGCGGCAAAAGCAAACTGCCCCCACCTGGTCTCGAGCCCGCGATTCAAAAATCGTCACGCTCTCGAGGTACAGAGCAACCAACCGCGCCACGACAGCAGTTGATATAAATCTATGTTCGTTTCTAATACTTAAAGTTCCCAGAGACCGTATGAGATCGCGGCAAAAGCAAACTGCCCCCACCGGGTCTCGAGCCCGGGATCCAAAAATCGTCACGCTCTCGAGGTACAGAGCAACCAACCGCGCCACGACAGCAGTTGATATAAATCTATGTTCGTTTCTAATACTTAAAGTTCCCAGAGACCGTATGAGATCGCGGCAAAAGCAAACTGCCCCCACCTGGTCTCGAGCCCGCGATCCAAAAATCGTCACGCTCTCGAGGTACAGAGCAACCAACCGCGCCACGACAGCAGTTGATATAAAACTATGTTCGTTTCTAATACTTAAAGTTCCCAGAGACCGTATGAGATCGCGGCAAAAGCAAACTGCCCCCACCTGGTCTCGAGCCCGCGATCCAAAATACGTCACGCTCTCGAGGTACAGAGCAATCAACCACGCCACGACAGCAGTTGATATAAATCTATGTTCGTTTCTAATACTTAAAGTTCCCAGAGACCGTATGAGATCGCGGCAAAAGCAAACTGCCCCCACCTGGTCTCGAGCCCGCGATCCAAAAAACGTCACGCTCTCGAGGTACAGAGCAACCAACCGCGCCACGACAGCAGTTGATATAAATCTATGTTCGTTTCTAATACTTAAAGTTCCAGAGACCGTATGAGATCGCGGCAAAAGCAAACTGCCCCCACCTGGTCTCGAGCCCGCGATCCAAAATACGTCACGCTCTCGAGGTACAGAGCAACCAACCGCGCCACGACAGCAGTTGATATAAATCTATGTTCGTTTCTAATACTTAAAGTTCCCAGAGACCGTATGAGATCGCGGCAAAAGCAAACTGCCCCCACCTGGTCTCGAGCCCGCGATTTAAAAATCGTTACGCTCTCGAGGTACAGAGCAACCAACCGCGCCACGACAGCAGTTGATATAAATCTATGTTCGTTTCTAATACTTAAAGTTCCCAGAGACCGTATGAGATCGCGGCAAAAGCAAACTGCCCCCACCTGGTCTCGAGCCCGCGATCCAAAAATCGTCACGCTCTCGAGGTACAGAGCAACCAACCGCGCCACGACAGCAGTTGATATAAATCTATGTTCGTTTCTAATACTTAAAGTTCCCAGAGACCGTATGAGATCGCGGCAAAAGCAAACTGCCCCCACCTGGTCTCGAGCCCGCGATCCAGAAAACGTCACGCTCTCGAGGTACAGAGCAACCAACCGCGCCACGACAGCAGTTGATATAAATCTATGTTCGTTTCTAATACTTAAAGTTCCCAGAGACCGTATGAGATCGCGGCAAAAGCAAACTGCCCCCACCTGGTCTCGAGCCCGCGATCCAAAATACGTCACGCTCTCGAGGTACAGAGCAACCAACCGCGCCACGACAGCAGTTGATATAAATCTATGTTCGTTTCTAATACGTAAAGTTCCCATAGACCGTATGAGATCGCGGCAAAAGCAAGCTGCCCCCACCTGGTCTCGAGCCCGCGATCCAAAAATCGTCACGCTCTCGAGGTACAGAGCAACCAACCGCGCCACGACAGCAGTTGATATAAATCTATGTTCGTTTCTAATACTTAAAATTCCCAGAGACCGTATAAGATCGCGGCAAAAGCAAACTGCCCCACCTGGTCTCGAGCCAGCGATCCAAAATACGTCACGCTCTCGAGGTACAGAGCAACCAACCGCGCCACGACAGCAGTTGATATAAATCTATGTTCGTTTCTAATACTTAAAGTTTCCATAGACCGTATGAGATCGCGGCAAAAGCAAACTGCCCCCACCTGGTCTCGAGCCCGCGATCCAAAAATCGTCACGCTCTCGAGGTACAGAGCAACCAACCGCGCCACGACAGCAGTTGATATAAATCTATGTTCGTTTCTAATACTTAAAATTCCCAGAGACCGTATGAGATCGCGGCAAAAGCAAACTGCCCCCACCTGGTCTCGAGCCCGCGATCCAAAATACGTCACGCTCTCGAGGTACAGAGCAATCAACCACGCCACGACAGCAGTTGATATAAATCTATGTTCGTTTCTAATACTTAAAGTTCCCAGAGACCGTATGAGATCGCGGCAAAAGCAAACTGCCCCCACCTGGTCTCGAGCCCGCGATCCAAAAAACGTCACGCTCTCGAGGAACAGAGCAACCAACCGCGCCACGACAGCAGTTGATATAAATCTATGTTCGTTTCTAATACTTAAAGTTCCAGAGACCGTATAAGATCGCGGCAAAAGCAAACTGCCCCCACCTGGTCTCGAGCCCGCGATCCAAAATACGTCACGCTCTCGAGGTACAGAGCAACCAACCGCGCCACGACAGCAGTTGATATAAATCTATGTTCGTTTCTAATACTTAAAGTTCCCAGAGACCGTATGAGATCGCGGCAAAAGCAAACTGCCCCCACCTGGTCTCGAGCCCGCGATCCAAAAATCGTCACGCTCTCGAGGTACAGAGCAACCAACCGCGCCACGACAGCAGTTGATATAAATCTATGTTCGTTTCTAATACTTAAAGTTCCCAGAGACCGTATGAGATCGCGGCAAAAGCAAACTGCCCCCACCTGGTCTCGAGCCCGCGATCCAGAAAACGTCACGCTCTCGAGGTACAGAGCAACCAACCGCGCCACGACAGCAGTTGATATAAATCTATGTTCGTTTCTAATACTTAAAGTTCCCAGAGACCGTATGAGATCGCGGCAAAAGCAAACTGCCCCACGTGGTCTCGAGCCCGCGATCCAAAATACGTCACGCTCTCGAGGTACAGAGCAACCAACCGCGCCACGACAGCAGTTGATATAAATCTATGTTCGTTTCTAATACTTAAAGTTCCCATAGACCGTATGAGATCGCGGCAAAAGCAAACTGCCCCCACCTGGTCTCGAGCCCGCGATCCAAAAATCGTCACGCTCTCGAGGTACAGAGCAACCAACCGCGCCACGACAGCAGTTGATATAAATCTATGTTCGTTTCTAATACTTTAAATTCCCAGAGACCGTATAAGATCGCGGCAAAAGCAAACTGCCCCACCTGGTCTCGAGCCCGCGATCCAAAATACGTCACGCTCTC
This sequence comes from Apostichopus japonicus, assembly GCF_037975245.1. NCBI lineage: Eukaryota > Metazoa > Echinodermata > Holothuroidea > Aspidochirotida > Stichopodidae > Apostichopus > Apostichopus japonicus. Next base: position 78,604 of record NC_092574.1, on the reverse strand, counting down.
GAGGTACAGAGCAACCAACCGCGCCACGACAGCAGTTGATATAAATCTATGTTCGTTTCTAATACTTAAAGTTCCCAGAGACCGTATGAGATCGCGGCAAAAGCAAACTGCCCCCACCTGGTCTCGAGCCCGCGATCCAAAAAACGTCACGCTCTCGAGGTACAGAGCAACCAACCGCGCCACGACAGCAGTTGATATAAATCTATGTTCGTTTCTAATACTTAAAGTTCCCAGAGACCGTATGAGATCGCGGCAAAAGCAAACTGCCCCCACCTGGTCTCGAGCCCGCGATCCAGAAAACGTCACGCTCTCGAGGTACAGAGCAACCAACCGCGCCACGACAGCAGTTGATATAAATCTATGTTCGTTTCTAATACTTAAAGTTCCCAGAGACCGTATGAGATCGCGGCAAAAGCAAACTGCCCCCACCGGGTCTCGAGCCCGCGATCCAAAAATCGTCACGCTCTCGAGGTACAGAGCAACCAACCGCGCCACGACAGCAGTTGATATAAATCTATGTTCGTTTCTAATACTTAAAGTTCCCAGAGACCGTATGAGATCGCGGCAAAAGCAAACTGCCCCCACCTGGTCTCGAGCCCGCGATCCAAAAATCGTCACGCTCTCGAGGTACAGAGCAACCAACCGGGCCACGACAGCAGTTGATATAAAACTATGTTCGTTTCTAATACTTAAAGTTCCCAGAGACCGTATGAGATCGCGGCAAAAGCAAACTGCCCCCACCTGGTCTCGAGCCCGCGATCCAAAATACGTCACGCTCTCGAGGTACAGAGCAATCAACCACGCCACGACAGCAGTTGATATAAATCTATGTTCGTTTCTAATACTTAAAGTTCCCAGAGACCGTATGAGATCGCGGCAAAAGCAAACTGCCCCCACCTGGTCTCGAGCCCGCGATCCAAAATACGTCACGCTCTCGAGGTACAGAGCAACCAACCGCGCCACGACAGCAGTTGATATAAATCTATGTTCGTTTCTAATACTTAAAGTTCCCAGAGACCGTATGAGATCGCGGCAAAAGCAAACTGCCCCCACCTGGTCTCGAGCCCGCGATCTAAAAATCGTTACGCTCTCGAGGTACAGAGCAACCAACCGCGCCACGACAGCAGTTGATATAAATCTATGTTCGTTTCTAATACTTAAAGTTCCCAGAGACCGTATGAGATCGCGGCAAAAGCAAACTGCCCCCACCTGGTCTCGAGCCCGCGATCCAAAAATCGTCACGCTCTCGAGGTACAGAGCAACCAACCGCGCCACGACAGCAGTTGATATAAAACTATGTTCGTTTCTAATACTTAAAGTTCCCAGAGACCGTATGAGATCGCGGCAAAAGCAAACTGCCCCCACCTGGTCTCGAGCCCGCGATCCAAAATACGTCACGCTCTCGAGGTACAGAGCAATCAACCACGCCACGACAGCAGTTGATATAAATCTATGTTCGTTTCTAATACTTAAAGTTCCCAGAGACCGTATGAGATCGCGGCAAAAGCAAACTGCCCCCACCCGGTCTCGAGCCCGCGATCCAAAATACGTCACGCTCTCGAGGTACAGAGCAACCAACCGCGCCACGACAGCAGTTGATATAAATCTATGTTCGTTTCTAATACTTAAAGTTCCCAGAGACCGTATGAGATCGCGGCAAAAGCAAACTGCCCCCACCTGGTCTCGAGCCCGCGATCCAAAAAACGTCACGCTCTCGAGCTACAGAGCAACCAACCGCGCCACGACAGCAGTTGATATAAATCTATGTTCGTTTCTAATACTTAAAGTTCCCAGAGACCGTATGAGATCGCGGCAAAAGCAAACTGCCCCCACCTGGTCTCGAGCCCGCGATCCAGAAAACGTCACGCTCTCGAGGTACAGAGCAACCAACCGCGCCACGACAGCAGTTGATATAAATCTATGTTCGTTTCTAATACTTAAAGTTCCCAGAGACCGTATGAGATCGCGGCAAAAGCAAACTGCCCCCACCTGGTCTCGAGCCAGCGATCCAAAATACGTCACGCTCTCGAGGTACAGAGCAACCAACCGCGCCACGACAGCAGTTGATATAAATCTATGTTCGTTTCTAATACTTAAAGTTCACAGAGACCGTATGAGATCGCGGCAAAAGCAAACTGCCCCCACCTGGTCTCGAGCCCGCGATCCAAAAATACGTCACGCTCTCGAGGTACAGAGCAACCAACCGCGCCACGACAGCAGTTGATATAAATCTATGTTCGTTTCTAATACTTAAAGTTCACAGAGACCGTATGAGATCGCGGCAAAAGCAAACTGCCCCCACCTGGTCTCGAGCCCGCGATCCAAAAATCGTCACGCTCTCGAGGTACAGAGCAACCAACCGCGCCACGACAGCAGTTGATATAAATCTATGTTCGTTTCTAATACTTAAAATTCCCAGAGACCGTATGAGATCGCGGCAAAAGCAAACTGCCCCACCTGGTCTCGAGCCAGCGATCCAAAATACGTCACGCTCTCGAGGTACAGAGCAACCAACCGCGCCACGACAGCAGTTGATATAAATCTATGTTCGTTTCTAATACTTAAAGTTCCCAGAGACCGTATGAGATCGCGGCAAAAGCAATCTGCCCCCACCTGGTCTCGAGCCCGCGATCCAAAAAACGTCACGCTCTCGAGGTACAGAGCAACCAACCGCGCCACGACAGCAGTTGATATAAATCTATGTTCGTTTCTAATACTTAAAGTTCCCAGAGACCGTATGAGATCGCGGCAAAAGCAAACTGCCCCCACCTGGTCTCGAGCCCGCGATCCAGAAAACGTCACGCTCTCGAGGTACAGAGCAACCAACCGCGCCACGACAGCAGTTGATATAAATCTATGTTCGTTTCTAATACTTAAAGTTCCCAGAGACCGTATGAGATCGCGGCAAAAGCAAACTGCCCCCACCTGGTCTCGAGCCCGCGATCCAAAAATCGTCACGCTCTCGAGGTACAGAGCAACCAACCGCGCCACGACAGCAGTTGATATAAATCTATGTTCGTTTCTAATACTTAAAATTCCCAGAGACCGTATGAGATCGCGGCAAAAGCAAACTGCCCCACCTGGTCTCGAGCCAGCGATCCAAAATACGTCACGCTCTCGAGGTACAGAGCAATCAACCGCGCCACGACAGCAGTTGATATAAATCTATGTTCGTTTCTAATACTTAAAGTTCCCAGAGACCGTATGAGATCGCGGCAAAAGCAAACTGCCCCCACCTGGTCTCGAGCCCGCGATCCAAAATACGTCACGCTCTCGAGGTACAGAGCAATCAACCGCGCCACGACAGCAGTTGATATAAATCTATGTTCGTTTCTAATACTTAAAGTTCCCAGAGACCGTATGAGATCGCGGCAAAAGCAAACTGCCCCCACCTGGTCTCGAGCCCGCGATCCAAAATACGTCACGCTCTCGAGGTACAGAGCAATCAACCGCGCCACGACAGCAGTTGATATAAATCTATGTTCGTTTCTAATACTTAAAGTTCCCAGAGACCGTATGAGATCGCGGCAAAAGCAAACTGCCCCCACCTGGTCTCGAGCCCGCGATCCAAAAATCGTTACGCTCTCGAGGTACAGAGCAACCAACCGCGCCACGACAGCAGTTGATATAAATCTATGTTCGTTTCTAATACTTAAAGTTCACAGAGACCGTATGAGATCGCGACAAAAGCAAACTGCCCCCACCTGGTCTCGAGCCCGCGATCCAAAAATCGTCACGCTCTCGAGGTACAGAGCAACCAACCGCGCCACGACAGCAGTTGATATAAATCTATGTTCGTTTCTTATACTTAAAGTTCCCAGAGACCGTATGAGATCGCGGCAAAAGCAAACTGCCCCCACCTGGTCTCGAGCCCGCGATCCAAAATACGTCACGCTCTCGAGGTACAGAGCAACCAACCGCGCCACGACAGCAGTTGATATAAATCTATGTTCGTTTCTAATACTTAAAGTTCCAGAGACCGTACCAGATCGCGGCAAAAGCAAACTGCCCCCACCTGGTCTCGAGCCCGCGATCCAAAAATCGTCACGCTCTACAGGGACAGAGCAACCAACCGCGCCACGACAGCAGTTGATATAAATCTATGTTCGTTTCTAATACTTAAAGTTCCCAGAGACCGTATGAGATCGCGGCAAAAGCAAACTGCCCCCACCTGGTCTCGAGCCCGCGATCCAAAATACGTCACGCTCTCGAGGTACAGAGCAACCAACCGCGCCACGACAGCAGTTGATATAAATCTATGTTCGTTTCTAATACTTAAAGTTCCAGAGACCGTATGAGATCGCGGCAAAAGCAAACTGCCCCACCTGGTCTCGAGCCCGCGGTCCAAAATACGTCACGCTCTCGAGGTACAGAGCAACCAACCGCGCCACGACAGCAGTTGATATAAATCTATGTTCGTTTCTAATACTTAAAGTTCCCAGAGACCGTATCAGATCGGGCAAAAGCAAACTGCCCCCACCTGGTCTCGAGCCCGCGATCCAAAATACGTCACGCTCTCGAGGTACAGAGCAACCAACCGCGCCACGACAGCAGTTGATATAAATCTATGTTCGTTTCTAATACTTAAAATTCCCAGAGACCGTATAAGATCGCGGAAAAAGCAAACTGCCCCACCTGGTCTCGAGCCCGCGATCCAAATACGTCACGCTCTCGAGGTACAGAGCAATCAACCGCGCCACGACAGCAGTTGATATAAATCTATGTTCGTTTCTAATACTTAAAGTTCCCAGAGACCGTATAAGATCCCGGCAAAAGCAAACTGCCCCCACCTGGTCTCGAGCCCGCGATCCAAAATACGTCACGCTCTCGAGGTACAGAGCAACCAACCGCGCCACGACAGCAGTTGATATAAATCTATGTTCGTTTCTAATACTTAAAGTTCCAGGGGCCGTATGAGATCGCGGCAAAAGCAAACTGCCCCCACCTGGTCTCGAGCCCGCGATCCGAAATACGTCACGCTCTCGAGGTACAGAGCAACCAACCGCGCCACGACAGCAGTTGATATAAATCTATGTTCGTTTCTAATACTTAAAGTTCCCAGAGACCGTATGAGATCGCGGAAAAAGCAAACTGCCCCCACCTGGTCTCGAGCCCGCGATCCAAAAATCGTCACGCTCTCGAGGTACAGAGCAACCAACCGCGCCACGACAGCAGTTGATATAAATCTATGTTCGTTTCTAATACTTAAAGTTCCCAGAGACCGTATGAGATCGCGGCAAAAGCAAACTGCCCCCACCTGGTCTCGAGCCCGCGATCCAAAAATCGTCACGCTCTCGAGGTACAGAGCAACCAACCGCGCCACGACAGCAGTTGATATAAATCTATGTTCGTTTCTAATACTTAAAGTTCCCAGAGACCGTATGAGATCGCGGCAAAAGCAAACTGCCCCCACCTGGTCTCGAGCCCGCGATCCAAAAATCGTCACGCTCTCGAGGTACAGAGCAACCAACCGCGCCACGACAGCAGTTGATATAAATCTTTGTTCGTTTCTAATACTTAAAGTTCCCAGAGACCGTATGAGATCGCGGCAAAAGCAAACTGCCCCCACCTGGTCTCGAGCCCGCGATCCAAAATACGTCACGCTCTCGAGGTACAGAGCAACCAACCGCGCCACGACAGCAGTTGATATAAATCTATGTTCGTTTCTAATACTTAAAGTTCCCAGAGACCGTATGAGATCGCGGCAAAAGCAAATTGCCCCCACCTGGTCTCGAGCCCGCGATCCAAAAATCGTCACGCTCTCGAGGTACAGAGCAACCAACCGCGCCACGACAGCAGTTGATATAAATCTATGTTCGTTTCTAATACTTAAAGTTCCCAGAGACCGTATGAGATCGCGGCAAAAGCAAACTGCCCCCACCTGGTCTCGAGCCCGCGATCCAAAATACGTCACGCTCTCGAGGTACAGAGCAACCATAGGCGCCACGACAGCAGTTGATATAAATCTATGTTCGTTTCTAATACTTAAAGTTCCCAGAGACCGTATGAGATCGCGGCAAAAGCAAACTGCCCCCACCTGGTCTCGAGCCCGCGATCCAAAAATCGTCACGCTCTCGAGGTACAGAGCAACCAACCGCGCCACGACAGCAGTTGATATAAATCTATGTTCGTTTCTAATACTTAAAGTTCCCAGAGACCGTATGAGATCGCGGCAAAAGCAAACTGCCCCCACCTGGTCTCGAGCCCGCGATCCAAAAATCGTCACGCTCTCGAGGTACAGAGCAACCAACCGCGCCACGACAGCAGTTGATATAAATCTTTGTTCGTTTCTAATACTTAAAGTTCCCAGAGACCGTATGAGATCGCGGCAAAAGCAAACTGCCCCCACCTGGTCTCGAGCCCGCGATCCAAAATACGTCACGCTCTCGAGGTACAGAGCAACCAACCGCGCCACGACAGCAGTTGATATAAATCTATGTTCGTTTCTAATACTTAAAGTTCCCAGAGACCGTATGAGATCGCGGCAAAAGCAAATTGCCCCCACCTGGTCTCGAGCCCGCGATCCAAAAATCGTCACGCTCTCGAGGTACAGAGCAACCAACCGCGCCACGACAGCAGTTGATATAAATCTATGTTCGTTTCTAATACTTAAAGTTCCCAGAGACCGTATGAGATCGCGGAAAAAGCAAACTGCCCCCACCTGGTCTCGAGCCCGCGATCCAAAATACGTCACGCTCTCGAGGTACAGAGCAACCATAGGCGCCACGACAGCAGTTGATATAAATCTATGTTCGTTTCTAATACTTAAAGTTCCATGGGCCGTATGAGATCGCGGAAAAAGCAAACTGCCCCCACCTGGTCTCGAGCCCGCGATCCAAAATACGTCACGCTCTCGAGGTACAGAGCAACCAACCGCGCCACGACAGCAGTTGATATAAATCTATGTTCGTTTCTAATACTTAAAGTTCCAGGGGCCGTATGAGATCGCGGCAAAAGCAAACTGCCCCTACCTGGTCTCGAGCCCGCGATCCAAAAAACGTCACGCTCTCGAGGTACAGAGCAACCAACCGCGCCACGACAGCAGTTGATATAAATCTATGTTCGTTTCTAATACTTAAAGTTCCCAGAGACCGTATGAGATCGCGGCAAAAGCAAACTGCCCCCACCTGGTCTCGAGCCCGCGATCCAAAAATACGTCACGCTCTCGAGGTACAGAGCAACCAACCGCGCCACGACAGCAGTTGATATAAATCTATGTTCGTTTCTAATACTTAAAGTTCCATGGGCCGTATGAGATCGCGGAAAAAGCAAACTGCCCCCACCTGGTCTCGAGCCCGCGATCCAAAATACGTCACGCTCTCGAGGTACAGAGCAACCAACCGCGCCACGACAGCAGTTGATATAAATCTATGTTCGTTTCTAATACTTAAAGTTCCAGGGGCCGTATGAGATCGCGGCAAAAGCAAACTGCCCCTACCTGGTCTCGAGCCCGCGATCCAAAATACGTCACGCTCTCGAGGTACAGAGCAACCAACCGCGCCACGACAGCAGTTGATATAAATCTATGTTCGTTTCTAATACTTAAAGTTCCCAGAGACCGTATAAGATCGCGGCAAAAGCAAACTGCCCCCACCTGGTCTCGAGCCCGCGATCCAAAATACGTCACGCTCTCGAGGTACAGAGCAACCAACCGCGCCACGACAGCAGTTGATATAAATCTATGTTCGTTTCTAATACTTAAAGTTCCCAGAGACCGTATGAGATCGCGGCAAAAGCAAACTGCCCCCACCTGGTCTCGAGCCCGCGATCCAAAAATCGTCACGCTCTCGAGGTACAGAGCAACCAACCGCGCCACGACAGCAGTTGATATAAATCTATGTTCGTTTCTAATACTTAAAGTTCCCAGAGACCGTATGAGATCGCGGCAAAAGCAAACTGCCCCCACCTGGTCTCGAGCCCGCGATCCAAAAATCGTCACGCTCTCGAGGTACAGAGCAACCAACCGCGCCACGACAGCAGTTGATATAAATCTATGTTCGTTTCTAATACTTAAAATTCCCAGAGACCGTATAAGATCGCGGAAAAAGCAAACTGCCCCACCTGGTCTCGAGCCCGCGATCCAAAATACGTCACGCTCTCGAGGTACAGAGCAACCAACCGCGCCACGACAGCAGTTGATATAAATCTATGTTCGTTTCTAATACTTCAAGTTCCAGAGACCGTATAAGAACCCGGCAAAAGCAAACTGCCCCCACCTGGTCTCGAGCCCGCGATCCAAAATACGTCACGCTCTCGAGGTACAGAGCAACCAACCGCGCCACGACAGCAGTTGATATAAATCTATGTTCGTTTCTAATACATAAAGTTCCAGAGACCGTATGAGATCGCGGCAAAAGCAAACTGCCCCCACCTGGTCTCGAGCCCGCGATCCAAAATACGTCACGCTCTCGAGGTACAGAGCAACCAACCGCGCCACGACAGCAGTTGATATAAATCTATGTTCGTTTCTAATACTTAAAGTTCCAGGGGCCGTATGAGATCGCGGAAAAAGCAAACTGCCCCCACCTGGTCTCGAGCCCGCGATCCAAAATACGTCACGCTCTCGAGGTACAGAGCAACCAACCGCGCCACGACAGCAGTTGATATAAATCTATGTTCGTTTCTAATACTTAAAGTTCCAGAGACCGTATGAGATCGCGGCAAAAGCAAACTGCCCCACCTGGTCTCGAGCCCGCGGTCCAAAATACGTCACGCTCTCGAGGTACAGAGCAACCAACCGCGCCACGACAGCAGTTGATATAAATCTATGTTCGTTTCTAATACTTAAAGTTCCCAGAGACCGTATCAGATCGGGCAAAAGCAAACTGCCCCCACCTGGTCTCGAGCCCGCGATCCAAAATACGTCACGCTCTCGAGGTACAGAGCAACCAACCGCGCCACGACAGCAGTTGATATAAATCTATGTTCGTTTCTAATACTTAAAATTCCCAGAGACCGTATAAGATCGCGGAAAAAGCAAACTGCCCCACCTGGTCTCGAGCCCGCGATCCAAATACGTCACGCTCTCGAGGTACAGAGCAATCAACCGCGCCACGACAGCAGTTGATATAAATCTATGTTCGTTTCTAATACTTAAAGTTCCCAGAGACCGTATAAGATCCCGGCAAAAGCAAACTGCCCCCACCTGGTCTCGAGCCCGCGATCCAAAATACGTCACGCTCTCGAGGTACAGAGCAACCAACCGCGCCACGACAGCAGTTGATATAAATCTATGTTCGTTTCTAATACTTAAAGTTCCCAGAGACCGTATAAGAACCCGGCAAAAGCAAACTGCCCCCACCTGGTCTCGAGCCCGCGATCCAAAAATCGTTACGCTCTCGAGGTACAGAGCAACCAACCGCGCCACGACAGCAGTTGATATAAATCTATGTTCGTTTCTAATACTTAAAGTTCACAGAGACCGTATGAGATCGCGGCAAAAGCAAACTGCCCCCACCTGGTCTCGAGCCCGCGATCCAAAAATCGTCACGCTCTCGAGGTACAGAGCAACCATCCGCGCCACGACAGCAGTTGATAAAAATCTATGTGCGTTTCTTATACTTAAAGTTCCCAGAGACCGTATGAGATCGCGGCAAAAGCAAACTGCCCCCACCTGGTCTCGAGCCCGCGATCCAAAATACGTCACGCTCTCGAGGTACAGAGCAACCAACCGCGCCACGACAGCAGTTGATATAAATCTATGTTCGTTTCTAATACTTAAAGTTCCCAGAGACCGTACCAGATCGCGGCAAAAGCAAACTGCCCCCACCTGGTCTCGAGCCCGCGATCCAAAAATCGTCACGCTCTACAGGGACAGAGCAACCAACCGCGCCACGACAGCAGTTGATATAAATCTATGTTCGTTTCTAATACTTAAAGTTCCCAGAGACCGTATGAGATCGCGGCAAAAGCAAACTGCCCCCACCTGGTCTCGAGCCCGCGATCCAAAATACGTCACGATCTCGAGGTACAGAGCAACCAACCGCGCCACGACAGCAGTTGATATAAATCTATGTTCGTTTCTAATACTTAAAGTTCCAGAGACCGTATGAGATCGCGGCAAAAGCAAACTGCCCCACCTGGTCTCGAGCCCGCGGTCCAAAATACGTCACGCTCTCGAGGTACAGAGCAACCAACCGCGCCACGACAGCAGTTGATATAAATCTATGTTCGTTTCTAATACTTAAAGTTCCCAGAGACCGTATGAGATCGCGGAAAAAGCAAACTGCCCCCACCTGGTCTCGAGCCCGCGATCCAAAATACGTCACGCTCTCGAGGTACAGAGCAACCAACCGCGCCACGACAGCAGTTGATATAAATCTATGTTCGTTTCTAATACTTAAAGTTCCATGGGCCGTATGAGATCGCGGAAAAAGCAAACTGCCCCCACCTGGTCTCGAGCCCGCGATCCAAAATACGTCACGCTCTCGAGGTACAGAGCAACCAACCGCGCCACGACAGCAGTTGATATAAATCTATGTTCGTTTCTAATACTTAAAGTTCCAGGGGCCGTATGAGATCGCGGCAAAAGCAAACTGCCCCTACCTGGTCTCGAGCCCGCGATCCAAAATACGTCACGCTCTCGAGGTACAGAGCAACCAACCGCGCCACGACAGCAGTTGATATAAATCTATGTTCGTTTCTAATACTTAAAGTTCCCAGAGACCGTATAAGATCGCGGCAAAAGCAAACTGCCCCCACCTGGTCTCGAGCCCGCGATCCAAAATACGTCACGCTCTCGAGGTACAGAGCAACCAACCGCGCCACGACAGCAGTTGATATAAATCTATGTTCGTTTCTAATACTTAAAGTTCCCAGAGACCGTATGAGATCGCGGCAAAAGCAAACTGCCCCCACCTGGTCTCGAGCCCGCGATCCAAAAATCGTCACGCTCTCGAGGTACAGAGCAACCAACCGCGCCACGACAGCAGTTGATATAAATCTATGTTCGTTTCTAATACTTAAAGTTCCCAGAGACCGTATGAGATCGCGGCAAAAGCAAACTGCCCCCACCTGGTCTCGAGCCCGCGATCCAAAAATCGTCACGCTCTCGAGGTACAGAGCAACCAACCGCGCCACGACAGCAGTTGATATAAATCTATGTTCGTTTCTAATACTTAAAATTCCCAGAGACCGTATGAGATCGCGGAAAAAGCAAACTGCCCCACCTGGTCTCGAGCCCGCGATCCAAAATACGTCACGCTCTCGAGGTACAGAGCAACCAACCGCGCCACGACAGCAGTTGATATAAATCTATGTTCGTTTCTAATACTTCAAGTTCCAGAGACCGTATAAGAACCCGGCAAAAGCAAACTGCCCCCACCTGGTCTCGAGCCCGCGATCCAAAATACGTCACGCTCTCGAGGTACAGAGCAACCAACCGCGCCACGACAGCAGTTGATATAAATCTATGTTCGTTTCTAATACATAAAGTTCCAGAGACCGTATGAGATCGCGGCAAAAGCAAACTGCCCCCACCTGGTCTCGAGCCCGCGATCCAAAATACGTCACGCTCTCGAGGTACAGAGCAACCAACCGCGCCACGACAGCAGTTGATATAAATCTATGTTCGTTTCTAATACTTAAAGTTCCAGGGGCCGTATGAGATCGCGGAAAAAGCAAACTGCCCCCACCTGGTCTCGAGCCCGCGATCCAAAATACGTCACGCTCTCGAGGTACAGAGCAACCAACCGCGCCACGACAGCAGTTGATATAAATCTATGTTCGTTTCTAATACTTAAAGTTCCAGAGACCGTATGAGATCGCGGCAAAAGCAAACTGCCCCACCTGGTCTCGAGCCCGCGGTCCAAAATACGTCACGCTCTCGAGGTACAGAGCAACCAACCGCGCCACGACAGCAGTTGATATAAATCTATGTTCGTTTCTAATACTTAAAGTTCCCAGAGACCGTATCAGATCGGGCAAAAGCAAACTGCCCCCACCTGGTCTCGAGCCCGCGATCCAAAATACGTCACGCTCTCGAGGTACAGAGCAACCAACCGCGCCACGACAGCAGTTGATATAAATCTATGTTCGTTTCTAATACTTAAAATTCCCAGAGACCGTATAAGATCGCGGAAAAAGCAAACTGCCCCACCTGGTCTCGAGCCCGCGATCCAAATACGTCACGCTCTCGAGGTACAGAGCAATCAACCGCGCCACGACAGCAGTTGATATAAATCTATGTTCGTTTCTAATACTTAAAGTTCCCAGAGACCGTATAAGATCCCGGCAAAAGCAAACTGCCCCCACCTGGTCTCGAGCCCGCGATCCAAAATACGTCACGCTCTCGAGGTACAGAGCAACCAACCGCGCCACGACAGCAGTTGATATAAATCTATGTTCGTTTCTAATACTTAAAGTTCCCAGAGACCGTATAAGAACCCGGCAAAAGCAAACTGCCCCCACCTGGTCTCGAGCCCGCGATCCAAAAATCGTTACGCTCTCGAGGTACAGAGCAACCAACCGCGCCACGACAGCAGTTGATATAAATCTATGTTCGTTTCTAATACTTAAAGTTCACAGAGACCGTATGAGATCGCGGCAAAAGCAAACTGCCCCCACCTGGTCTCGAGCCCGCGATCCAAAAATCGTCACGCTCTCGAGGTACAGAGCAACCAACCGCGCCACGACAGCAGTTGATATAAATCTATGTTCGTTTCTTATACTTAAAGTTCCCAGAGACCGTATGAGATCGCGGCAAAAGCAAACTGCCCCCACCTGGTCTCGAGCCCGCGATCCAAAATACGTCACGCTCTCGAGGTACAGAGCAACCAACCGCGCCACGACAGCAGTTGATATAAATCTATGTTCGTTTCTAATACTTAAAGTTCCCAGAGACCGTACCAGATCGCGGCAAAAGCAAACTGCCCCCACCTGGTCTCGAGCCCGCGATCCAAAAATCGTCACGCTCTACAGGGACAGAGCAACCAACCGCGCCACGACAGCAGTTGATATAAATCTATGTTCGTTTCTAATACTTAAAGTTCCCAGAGACCGTATGAGATCGCGGCAAAAGCAAACTGCCCCCACCTGGTCTCGAGCCCGCGATCCAAAATACGTCACGATCTCGAGGTACAGAGCAACCAACCGCGCCACGACAGCAGTTGATATAAATCTATGTTCGTTTCTAATACTTAAAGTTCCAGAGACCGTATGAGATCGCGGCAAAAGCAAACTGCCCCACCTGGTCTCGAGCCCGCGGTCCAAAATACGTCACGCTCTCGAGGTACAGAGCAACCAACCGCGCCACGACAGCAGTTGATATAAATCTATGTTCGTTTCTAATACTTAAAGTTCCCAGAGACCGTATCAGATCGGGCAAAAGCAAACTGCCCCCACCTGGTCTCGAGCCCGCGATCCAAAATACGTCACGCTCTCGAGGTACAGAGCAACCAACCGCGCCACGACAGCAGTTGATATAAATCTATGTTCGTTTCTAATACTTAAAATTCCCAGAGACCGTATGAGATCGCGGAAAAAGCAAACTGCCCCACCTGGTCTCGAGCCCGCGATCCAAATACGTCACGCTCTCGAGGTACAGAGCAATCAACCGCGCCACGACAGCAGTTGATATAAATCTATGTTCGTTTCTAATACTTAAAGTTCCCAGAGACCGTATAAGATCCCGGCAAAAGCAAACTGCCCCCACCTGGTCTCGAGCCCGCGATCCAAAATACGTCACGCTCTCGAGGTACAGAGCAACCAACCGCGCCACGACAGCAGTTGATATAAATCTATGTTCGTTTCTAATACTTAAAGTTCCCAGAGACCGTATAAGAACCCGGCAAAAGCAAACTGCCCCCACCTGGTCTCGAGCCCGCGATCCAAAATACGTCACGCTCTCGAGGTACAGAGCAACCAACCGCGCCACGACAGCAGTTGATATAAATCTATGTTCGTTTCTAATACTTAAAGTTCCAGGGGCCGTATGAGATCGCGGCAAAAGCAAACTGCCCCCACCTGGTCTCGAGCCCGCGATCCGAAATACGTCACGCTCTCGAGGTACAGAGCAACCAACCGCGCCACGACAGCAGTTGATATAAATCTATGTTCGTTTCTAATACTTAAAGTTCCCAGAGACCGTATGAGATCGCGGAAAAAGCAAACTGCCCCCACCTGGTCTCGAGCCCGCGATCCAAAAATCGTCACGCTCTCGAGGTACAGAGCAACCAACCGCGCCACGACAGCAGTTGATATAAATCTATGTTCGTTTCTAATACTTAAAGTTCCCAGAGACCGTATGAGATCGCGGCAAAAGCAAACTGCCCCCACCTGGTCTCGAGCCCGCGATCCAAAAATCGTCACGCTCTCGAGGTACAGAGCAACCAACCGCGCCACGACAGCAGTTGATATAAATCTATGTTCGTTTCTAATACTTAAAGTTCCCAGAGACCGTATGAGATCGCGGCAAAAGCAAACTGCCCCCACCTGGTCTCGAGCCCGCGATCCAAAAATCGTCACGCTCTCGAGGTACAGAGCAACCAACCGCGCCACGACAGCAGTTGATATAAATCTTTGTTCGTTTCTAATACTTAAAGTTCCCAGAGACCGTATGAGATCGCGGCAAAAGCAAACTGCCCCCACCTGGTCTCGAGCCCGCGATCCAAAATACGTCACGCTCTCGAGGTACAGAGCAACCAACCGCGCCACGACAGCAGTTGATATAAATCTATGTTCGTTTCTAATACTTAAAGTTCCCAGAGACCGTATGAGATCGCGGCAAAAGCAAATTGCCCCCACCTGGTCTCGAGCCCGCGATCCAAAAATCGTCACGCTCTCGAGGTACAGAGCAACCAACCGCGCCACGACAGCAGTTGATATAAATCTATGTTCGTTTCTAATACTTAAAGTTCCCAGAGACCGTATGAGATCGCGGAAAAAGCAAACTGCCCCCACCTGGTCTCGAGCCCGCGATCCAAAATACGTCACGCTCTCGAGGTACAGAGCAACCATAGGCGCCACGACAGCAGTTGATATAAATCTATGTTCGTTTCTAATACTTAAAGTTCCCAGAGACCGTATGAGATCGCGGCAAAAGCAAACTGCCCCCACCTGGTCTCGAGCCCGCGATCCAAAAATCGTCACGCTCTCGAGGTACAGAGCAACCAACCGCGCCACGACAGCAGTTGATATAAATCTATGTTCGTTTCTAATACTTAAAGTTCCCAGAGACCGTATGAGATCGCGGCAAAAGCAAACTGCCCCCACCTGGTCTCGAGCCCGCGATCCAAAAATCGTCACGCTCTCGAGGTACAGAGCAACCAACCGCGCCACGACAGCAGTTGATATAAATCTTTGTTCGTTTCTAATACTTAAAGTTCCCAGAGACCGTATGAGATCGCGGCAAAAGCAAACTGCCCCCACCTGGTCTCGAGCCCGCGATCCAAAATACGTCACGCTCTCGAGGTACAGAGCAACCAACCGCGCCACGACAGCAGTTGATATAAATCTATGTTCGTTTCTAATACTTAAAGTTCCCAGAGACCGTATGAGATCGCGGCAAAAGCAAATTGCCCCCACCTGGTCTCGAGCCCGCGATCCAAAAATCGTCACGCTCTCGAGGTACAGAGCAACCAACCGCGCCACGACAGCAGTTGATATAAATCTATGTTCGTTTCTAATACTTAAAGTTCCCAGAGACCGTATGAGATCGCGGAAAAAGCAAACTGCCCCCACCTGGTCTCGAGCCCGCGATCCAAAATACGTCACGCTCTCGAGGTACAGAGCAACCAACCGCGCCACGACAGCAGTTGATATAAATCTATGTTCGTTTCTAATACTTAAAGTTCCATGGGCCGTATGAGATCGCGGAAAAAGCAAACTGCCCCCACCTGGTCTCGAGCCCGCGATCCAAAATACGTCACGCTCTCGAGGTACAGAGCAACCAACCGCGCCACGACAGCAGTTGATATAAATCTATGTTCGTTTCTAATACTTAAAGTTCCAGGGGCCGTATGAGATCGCGGCAAAAGCAAACTGCCCCTACCTGGTCTCGAGCCCGCGATCCAAAATACGTCACGCTCTCGAGGTACAGAGCAACCAACCGCGCCACGACAGCAGTTGATATAAATCTATGTTCGTTTCTAATACTTAAAGTTCCCAGAGACCGTATAAGATCGCGGCAAAAGCAAACTGCCCCCACCTGGTCTCGAGCCCGCGATCCAAAATACGTCACGCTCTCGAGGTACAGAGCAACCAACCGCGCCACGACAGCAGTTTATATAAATCTATGTTCGTTTCTAATACTTAAAGTTCCCAGAGACCGTATGAGATCGCGGCAAAAGCAAACTGCCCCCACCTGGTCTCGAGCCCGCGATCCAAAAATCGTCACGCTCTCGAGGTACAGAGCAACCAACCGCGCCACGACAGCAGTTGATATAAATCTATGTTCGTTTCTAATACTTAAAATTCCCAGAGACCGTATAAGATCGCGGAAAAAGCAAACTGCCCCACCTGGTCTCGAGCCCGCGATCCAAAATACGTCACGCTCTCGAGGTACAGAGCAACCAACCGCGCCACGACAGCAGTTGATATAAATCTATGTTCGTTTCTAATACTTCAAGTTCCAGAGACCGTATAAGAACCCGGCAAAAGCAAACTGCCCCCACCTGGTCTCGAGCCCGCGATCCAAAATACGTCACGCTCTCGAGGTACAGAGCAACCAACCGCGCCACGACAGCAGTTGATATAAATCTATGTTCGTTTCTAATACATAAAGTTCCAGAGACCGTATGAGATCGCGGCAAAAGCAAACTGCCCCCACCTGGTCTCGAGCCCGCGATCCAAAATACGTCACGCTCTCGAGGTACAGAGCAACCAACCGCGCCACGACAGCAGTTGATATAAATCTATGTTCGTTTCTAATACTTAAAGTTCCAGGGGCCGTATGAGATCGCGGAAAAAGCAAACTGCCCCCACCTGGTCTCGAGCCCGCGATCCAAAATACGTCACGCTCTCGAGGTACAGAGCAACCAACCGCGCCACGACAGCAGTTGATATAAATCTATGTTCGTTTCTAATACTTAAAGTTCCCAGAGACCGTATAAGATCGCGGCAAAAGCAAACTGCCCCCACCTGGTCTCGAGCCCGCGATCCAAAAATCGTCACGCTCTCGAGGTACAGAGCAACCAACCGCGCCACGACAGCAGTTGATATAAATCTATGTTCGTTTCTAATACTTAAAGTTCCAGAGACCGTATGAGATCGCGGCAAAAGCAAACTGCCCCCACCTGGTCTCGAGCCCGCGATCCAAAATACGTCACGCTCTCGAGGTACAGAGCAACCAACCGCGCCACGACAGCAGTTGATATAAATCTATGTTCGTTTCTAATACTTAAAGTTCCCAGAGACCGTATAAGATCGCGACAAAAGCAAACTGCCCCCACCTGGTCTCGAGCCCGCGATCCAAAATACGTCACGCTCTCGAGGTACAGAGCAACCAACCGCGCCACGACAGCAGTTGATATAAATCTATGTTCGTTTCTAATACTTAAAGTTCCAGAGACCGTATGAGATCGCGGCAAAAGCAAACTGCCCCCACCTGGTCTCGAGCCCGCGATCCAAAATACGTCACGCTCTCGAGGTACAGAGCAACCAACCGCGCCACGACAGCAGTTGATATAAATCTATGTTCGTTTCTAATACTTAAAGTTCCCAGAGACCGTATGAGATCGCGGAAAAAGCAAACTGCCCCCACCTGGTCTCGAGCCCGCGATCCAAAATACGTCACGCTCTCGAGGTACAGAGCAACCAACCGCGCCACGACAGCAGTTGATATAAATCTATGTTCGTTTCTAATACTTAAAGTTCCAGAGACCGTATAAGAACCCGGCAAAAGCAAACTGCCCCACCTGGTCTCGAGCCCGCGATCCAAAATACGTCACGCTCTCGAGGTACAGAGCAACCAACCGCGCCACGACAGCAGTTGATATAAATCTATGTTCGTTTCTAATACTTAAAGTTCCCAGAGACCGTATGAGATCGCGGCAAAAGCAAACTGCCCCCACCTGGTCTCGAGCCCGCGATCCAAAAATCTTCACGCTCTCGAGGTACAGAGCAACCAACCGCGCCACGACAGCAGTTGATATAAATCTATGTTCGTTTCTAATACTTAAAGTTCCAGAGACCGTATGAGATCGCGGCAAAAGCAAACTGCCCCCACCTGGTCTCGAGCCCGCGATCCAAAATACGTCACGCTCTCGAGGTACAGAGCAACCAACCGCGCCACGACAGCAGTTGATATAAATCTATGTTCGTTTCTAATACTTAAAGTTCCCAGAGACCGTATGAGATCGCGGCAAAAGTAAACTGCCCCCACCTGGTCTCGAGCCCGCGATCCAAAATACGTCACGCTCTCGAGGTACAGAGCAACCAACCGCGCCACGACAGCAGTTGATATAAATCTATGTTCGTTTCTAATACTTAAAGTTCCAGGGGCCGTATGAGATCGCGGAAAAAGCAAACTGCCCCCACCTGGTCTCGAGCCCGCGATCCAAAATACGTCACGCTCTCGAGGTACAGAGCAACCAACCGCGCCACGACAGCAGTTGATATAAATCTATGTTCGTTTCTAATACTTAAAGTTCCCAGAGACCGTATAAGATCGCGGCAAAAGCAAACTACCCCCACCTGGTCTCGAGCCCGCGATCCAAAAATCGTCACGCTCTCGAGGTACAGAGCAACCAACCGCGCCACGACAGCAGTTGATATAAATCTATGTTCGTTTCTAATACTTAAAGTTCCAGAGACCGTATGAGATCGCGGCAAAAGCAAACTGCCCCCACCTGGTCTCGAGCCCGCGATCCAAAATACGTCACGCTCTCGAGGTACAGAGCAACCAACCGCGCCACGACAGCAGTTGATATAAATCTATGTTCGTTTCTAATACTTAAAGTTCCCAGAGACCGTATGAGATCGCGGAAAAAGCAAACTGCCCCCACCTGGTCTCGAGCCCGCGATCCAAAATACGTCACGCTCTCGAGGTACAGAGCAACCAACCGCGTCACGACAGCAGTTGATATAAATCTATGTTCGTTTCTAATACTTAAAGTTCCAGAGACCGTATAAGAACCCGGCAAAAGCAAACTGCCCCACCTGGTCTCGAGCCCGCGATCCAAAATACGTCACGCTCTCGAGGTACAGAGCAACCAACCGCGCCACGACAGCAGTTGATATAAATCTATGTTCGTTTCTAATACTTAAAGTTCCCAGAGACCGTATGAGATCGCGGCAAAAGCAAACTGCCCCCACCTGGTCTCGAGCCCGCGATCCAAAAATCTTCACGCTCTCGAGGTACAGAGCAACCAACCGCGCCACGACAGCAGTTGATATAAATCTATGTTCGTTTCTAATACTTAAAGTTCCCAGAGACAGTATGAGATCGCGGCAAAAGCAAACTGCCCCCACCTGGTCTCGAGCCCGCGATCCAAAAATCGTCACGCTCTCGAGGTACAGAGCAACCAACCGCGCCACGACAGCAGTTGATATAAATCTATGTTCGTTTCTAATACTTAAAGTTCCCAGAGACCGTATGAGATCGCGGCAAAAGCAAACTGCCCCCACCTGGTCTCGAGCCCGCGATCCAAAATACGTCACGCTCTCGAGGTACAGAGCAACCAACCGCGCCACGACAGCAGTTGATATAAATCTATGTTCGTTTCTAATACTTAAAGTTCCAGGGGCCGTATGAGATCGCGGCAAAAGCAAACTGCCCCTACCTGGTCTCGAGCCAGCGATCCAAAATACGTCACGCTCTCGAGGTACAGAGCAACCAACCGCGCCACGACAGCAGTTGATATAAATCTATGTTCGTTTCTAATACTTAAAGTTCCCAGAGACCGTATAAGATCGCGGCAAAAGCAAACTGCCCCCACCTGGTCTCGAGCCCGCGATCCAAAATACGTCACGCTCTCGAGGTACAGAGCAACCAACCGCGCCACGACAGCAGTTGATATAAATCTATGTTCGTTTCTAATACTTAAAGTTCCCAGAGACCGTATGAGATCGCGGAAAAAGCAAACTGCCCCCACCTGGTCTCGAGCCCGCGATCCAAAAATCGTCACGCTCTCGAGGTACAGAGCAACCAACCGCGCCACGACAGCAGTTGATATAAATCTATGTTCGTTTCTAATACTTAAAGTTCCCAGAGACCGTATGAGATCGCGGCAAAAGCAAACTGCCCCCACCTGGTCTCGAGCCCGCGATCCAAAAATCGTCACGCTCTCGAGGTACAGAGCAACCAACCGCGCCACGACAGCAGTTGATATAAATCTATGTTCGTTTCTAATACTTAAAGTTCCCAGAGACCGTATGAGATCGCGGCAAAAGCAAACTGCCCCCACCTGGTCTCGAGCCCGCGATCCAAAAATCTTCACGCTCTCGAGGTACAGAGCAACCAACCGCGCCACGACAGCAGTTGATATAAATCTATGTTCGTTTCTAATACTTAAAGTTCCCAGAGACCGTATGAGATCGCGGCAAAAGCAAAATGCCCCCACCTGGTCTCGAGCCCGCGATCCAAAAAACGTCACGCTCTCGAGGTACAGAGCAACCAACCGCGCCACGACAGCAGTTGATATAAATCTATGTTCGTTTCTAATACTTAAAGTTCCAGAGACCGTATGAGATCGCGGCAAAAGCAAACTGCCCCCACCTGGTCTCGAGCCCGCGGTCCAAAATACGTCACGTTCTCGAGGTACAGAGCAATCAACCGCGCCACGACAGCAGTTGATATAAATCTATGTTCGTTTCTAATACTTAAAGTTCCCAGAGACCGTATGAGATCGCGGCAAAAGCAAACTGCCCCCACCTGGTCTCGAGCCCGCGATCCAAAAATCGTCACGCTCTCGAGGTACAGAGCAACCAACCGCGCCACGACAGCAGTTGATATAAATCTATGTTCGTTTCTAATACTTAAAGTTCCCAGAGACCGTATGAGATCGCGGCAAAAGCAAACTGCCCCCACCTGGTCTCGAGCCCGCGATCCAAAAATCGTCACGCTCTCGAGGTACAGAGCAACCAACCGCGCCACGACAGCAGTTGATATAAATCTATGTTCGTTTCTAATACTTAAAATTCCCAGAGACCGTATGAGATCGCGGCAAAAGCAAACTGCTCCCACCTGGTCTCGAGCCCGCGATCCAAAAATCGTCACGCTCTCGAGGTACAGAGCAACCAACCGCGCCACGACAGCAGTTGATATAAATCTATGTTCGTTTCTAATACTTAAAGTTCCCAGAGACCGTATAAGATCGCGGCAAAAGCAAACTGCCCCCACCTGGTCTCGAGCCCGCGATCCAAAATACGTCACGCTCTCGAGGTACAGAGCAACCAACCGCGCCACGACAGCAGTTGATATAAATCTATGTTCGTTTCTAATACTTAAAGTTCCCAGAGACCGTATGAGATCGCGGCAAAAGCAAACTGCCCCCACCTGGTCTCGAGCCCGCGATCCAAAATACGTCACGCTCTCGAGGTACAGAGCAACCAACCGCGCCACGACAGCAGTTGATATAAATCTATGTTCGTTTCTAATACTTTAAGTTCCCAGAGACCGTATAAGATCGCGGCAAAAGCAAACTGCCCCCACCTGGTCTCGAGCCCGCGATCCAAAATACGTCACGCTCTCGAGGTACAGAGCAACCAACCGCGCCACGACAGCAGTTGATATAACTCTATGTTCGTTTCTAATACTTAAAGTTCCAGAGACCGTATGAGATCGCGGCAAAAGCAAACTGCCCCCACCTGGTCTCGAGCCCGCGATCCAAAATACGTCACGCTCTCGAGGTACAGAGCAACCATAGGCGCCACGACAGCAGTTTATATAAATCTATGTTCGTTTCTAATACTTAAAGTTCCCAGAGACCGTATAAGAAACCCGGCAAAAGCAAACTGCCCCCACCTGGTCTCGAGCCCGCGATCCAAAAATTGTCACGCTCTCGAGGTACAGAGCAACCAACCGCGCCACGACAGCAGTTGATATAAATCTATGTTCGTTTCTAATACTTAAAGTTCCCAGATACCGTATGAGATCGCGGCAAAAGCAAACTGCCCCCACCTGGTCTCGAGCCCGCGATCCAAAAATCGTCACGCTCTCGAGGTACAGAGCAACCAACCGCGCCACGACAGCAGTTGATATAAATCTATGTTCGTTTCTAATACTTAAAGTTCCCAGAGACCGTATGAGATCGCGGCAAAAGCAAACTGCCCCCACCTGGTCTCGAGCCCGCGATCCAAAATACGTCACGCTCTCGAGGTACAGAGCAACCAACCGCGCCACGACAGCAGTTGATATAAATCTATGTTCGTTTCTAATACTTAAAGTTCCAGAGACCGTATGAGATCGCTGCAAAAGCAAACTGCCCCCACCTGGTCTCGAGCCCGCGATCCAAAATACGTCACGCTCTCGAGGTACAGAGCAACCATATGCGCCACGACAGCAGTTGATAAAAATCTATGTTCGTTTCTAATACTTAAAGTTCCAGGGGCCGTATGAGATTGCGGCAAAAGCAAACTGCCCCCACCTGGTCTCGAGCCCGCGATCCAAAATACGTCACGCTCTCGAGGTACAGAGCAACCAACCGCGCCACGACAGCAGTTGATATAAATCTATGTTCGTTTCTAATACTTAAAGTTCCAGAGAACGCATAAGAACCCGGCAAAAGCAAACTGCCCCCACCTGGTCTCGAGCCCGCGATCCAAAATACGTCACGCTCTCGAGGTACAGAGCAACCATATGCACCACGACAGCAGTTGATATAAATTTATGTTCGTTTCTAATACTTAAAGTTCCCAGAGACCGTATAAGATCGCGGCAAAAGCAAACTGCCCCCACCTGGTCTCGAGCCCGCGATCCAAAATACGTCACGCTCTCGAGGTACAGAGCAACCAACCGCGCCACGACAGCAGTTGATATAAATCTATGTTCGTTTCTAATACTTAAAGTTCCAGAGACCGTATGAGATCGCGGCAAAAGCAAACTGCCCCCACCTGGTCTCGAGCCCGCGATCCAAAATACGTCACGCTCTCGAGGTACAGAGCAACCATAGGCGCCACGACAGCAGTTGATATAAATCTATGTTCGTTTCTAATACTTAAAGTTCCCAGAGACCGTATAAGAAACCCGGCAAAAGCAAACTGCCCCCACCTGGTCTCGAGCCCGTGATCCAAAAATCGTCACGCTCTCGAGGTACAGAGCAACCAACCGCGCCACGACAGCAGTTGATATAAATCTATGTTCGTTTCTAATACTTAAAGTTCCCAGATACCGTATGAGATCGCGGCAAAAGCAAACTGCCCCCACCTGGTCTCGAGCCCGCGATCCAAAAATCGTCACGCTCTCGAGGTACAGAGAAACCAACCGCGCCACGACAGCAGTTGATATAAATCTATGTTCGTTTCTAATACTTAAAGTTCCCAGAGACCGTATGAGATCGCGGCAAAAGCAAACTGCCCCCACCTGGTCTCGAGCCCGCGATCCAAAAATCGTCACGCTCTCGAGGTACAGAGCAACCAACCGCGCCACGACAGCAGTTGATATAAATCTATGTTCGTTTCTAATACTTAAAGTTCCCAGAGACCGTATGAGATCGCGGCAAAAGCAAACTGCCCCCACCTGGTCTCGAGCCCGCGATCCAAAAATCGTCACGCTCTCGAGGTACAGAGCAACCAACCGCGCCACGACAGCAGTTGATATAAATCTATGTTCGTTTCTAATACTTAAAGTTTCAGAGACCGTATGAGATCGCTGCAAAAGCAAACTGCCCCCACCTGGTCTCGAGCCCGCGATCCAAAATACGTCACGCTCTCGAGGTACAGAGCAACCATATGCGCCACGACAGCAGTTGATAAAAATCTATGTTCGTTTCTAATACTTAAAGTTCCAGGGGCCGTATGAGATCGCGGCAAAAGCAAACTGCCCCCACCTGGTCTCGAGCCCGCGATCCAAAATACGTCACGCTCTCGAGGTACAGAGCAACCAACCGCGCCACGACAGCAGTTGATATAAATCTATGTTCGTTTCTAATACTTAAAGTTCCAGAGAACGCATAAGAACCCGGCAAAAGCAAACTGCCCCCACCTGGTCTCGAGCCCGCGATCCAAAATACGTCACGCTCTCGAGGTACAGAGCAACCATATGCACCACGACAGCAGTTGATATAAATCTATGTTCGTTTCTAATACTTAAAGTTCCCAGAGACCGTATGAGATCGCGGCAAAAGCAAACTGCCCCCACCTGGTCTCGAGCCCGCGATCCAAAATACGTCACGCTCTCGAGGTACAGAGCAACCAACCGCGCCACGACAGCAGTTGATATAAATCTATGTTCGTTTCTAATACTTAAAGTTCCCAGAGACCGTATGAGATCGCGGCAAAAGCAAACTGCCCCCACCTGGTCTCGAGCCCGCGATCCAAAGTACGTCACGCTCTCGAGGTACAGAGCAACCATAGGCGCCACGACAGCAGTTGATATAAATCTATGTTCGTTTCTAATTCTTAAAGTTCCCAGAGACCGTATAAGAACCCGGCAAAAGCAAACTGCCCCCACCTGGTCTCGAGCCCGCGATCCAAAAATGGTCACGCTCTCGAGGTACAGAGCAACCAACCGCGCCACGACAGCAGTTGATATAAATCTATGTTCGTTTCTAATACTTAAAGTTCCCAGAGACCGTATGAGATCGCGGCAAAAGCAAACTGCCCCCACCTGGTCTCGAGCCCGCGATCCAAAAATCGTCACGCTCTCGAGGTACAGAGCAACCAACCGCGCCACGACAGCAGTTGATATAAATCTATGTTCGTTTCTAATACTTAAAGTTCCCAGAGACCGTATGAGATCGCGGCAAAAGCAAACTGCCCCCACCTGGTCTCGAGCCCGCGATCCAAAAATGGTCACGCTCTCGAGGTACAGAGCAACCAACCGCGCCACGACAGCAGTTGATATAAATATATGTTCGTTTCTAATACTAAAATTTCCCAGATACCGTATGAGATCGCGGCAAAAGCAAACTGCCCCCACCTGGTCTCGAGCCCGCGATCCAAAAATCGTCACGCTCTCGAGGTACAGAGCAACCAACCGCGCCACGACAGCAGTTGATATAAATCTATGTTCGTTTCTAATACTTAAAGTTCCCAGAGACCGTATGAGATCGCGGCAAAAGCAAACTGCCCCCACCTGGTCTCGAGCCCGCGATCCAAAATACGTCACGCTCTCGAGGTACAGAGCAACCAGCCGCGCCACGACAGCAGTTGATATAAATCTATGTTCGTTTCTAATACTTAAAGTTCCCAGAGACCGTATGAGATCGCGGCAAAAGCAAACTGCCCCCACCTGGTCTCGAGCCCGCGATCCAAAATACGTCACGCTCTCGAGGTACAGAGCAACCAGCCGCGCCACGACAGCAGTTGATATAAATCTATGTTCGTTTCTAATACTTAAAGTTCCCAGAGACCGTATGAGATCGCGGCAAAAGCAAACTGCCCCCACCTGGTCTCGAGCCCGCGATCCAAAATACGTCACGCTCTCGAGGTACAGATCAACCATAGGCGCCACGACAGCAGTTGATATAAATCTATGTTCGTTTCTAATACTTAAAGTTCCAGAGACCGTATAAGAACCCGGCAAAAGCAAACTGCCCCCACCTGGTCTCGAGCCCGCGATCCAAAATACGTCACGCTCTCGAGGTACAGATCAACCATAGGCGCCACGACAGCAGTTGATATAAATCTATGTTCGTTTCTAATACTTAAAGTTCCCAGAGACCGTATGAGATCGCGGCAAAAGCAAACTGCCCCCACCTGGTCTCGAGCCCGCGATCCAAAATACGTCACGCTCTCGAGGTACAGAGCAACCAACCGCGCCACGACAGCAGTTGATATAAATCTATGTTCGTTTCTAATACTTAAAGTTCCAGAGACCGTACCAGATCGTGGTAAAAGCAAACTGCCCCCACCTGGTCTCGAGGCCGCGATCCAAAATACGTCACGCTCTCGAGGTACAGAGCAACCATAGGCGCCACGACAGCAGTTGATATAAATCTATGTTCGTTTCTAATACTTAAAGTTCCAGGGGCCGTATGAGATTGCGGCAAAAGCAAACTGCCCCCACCTGGTCTCGAGCCCGCGATCCAAAATACGTCACGCTCTCGAGGTACAGAGCAACCAACCGCGCCACGACAGCAGTTGATATAAATCTATGTTCGTTTCTAATACTTAAAGTTCCCAGAGACCGTATGAGATCGCGGCAAAAGCAAACTGCCCCCACCTGGTCTCGAGCCCGCGATCCAAAATACGTCACGCTCTCGAGGTACAGAGCAACCAACCGCGCCACGACAGCAGTTGATATAAATCTATGTTCGTTTCTAATACTTAAAGTTCCAGGGGCTGTATAAGATCGCGGCAAAAGCAAACTGCCCCACCTGGTCTCGAGCCCGCGATCCAAAATACGTCACGCTCTCGAGGTACAGAGCAACCAACCGCGCCACGACAGCAGTTGATATAAATCTATGTTCGTTTCTAATACTTAAAGTTCCCAGAGACCGTATAAGATCGCGGCAAAAGCAAACTGCCCCCACCTGGTCTCGAGCCCGCGATCCAAAATACGTCACGCTCTCGAGGTACAGAGCAACCAACCGCGCCACGACAGCAGTTGATATAAATCTATGTTCGTTTCTAATACTTTTAAAGTTCCCAGAGACCTTATGAGATCGCGGAAAAAGCTAACTGCCCCCAACTGGTCTCGAGCCCGCGATCCAAAACACGTCACGCTCTCGAGGTACAGAGCAACCAACCGCGCCACGACAGCAGTTGATATAAATCTATGTTCGTTTCTAATACTTAAAGTTCCCAGAGACCGTATAAGATCGCGGCAAAAGCAAACTGTCCCCACCTGGTCTCGAGCCCGCGATCCAAAATACGTCACGCTCTCGAGGTACAGAGCAACCAACCGCGCCACGACAGCAGTTGATATAAATCTATGTTCGTTACTAATACTTAAAGTTCCCAGAGACCGTATGAGATCGCGGCAAAAGCAAACAGCCCCCACCTGGTCTCGAGCCCGCGATCCAAAATACGTCACGCTCTCGAGGTACAGAGCAACCAACCGCGCCACGACAACAGTTGATATAAATCTATGTTCGTTTCTAATACTTAAAGTTCCCAGAGACCGTATAAGATCGCGGCAAAAGCAAACTGCCCCCACCTGGTCTCGAGCCCGAGATCCAAAATACGTCACGCTCTCGAGGTACAGAGCAACCAACCGCGCCACGACAGCAGTTGATATAAATCTATGTTCGTTTCTAATACTTAAAGTTCCCAGAGACCGTATAAGATCGCGGCAAAAGCAAACTGCCCCCACCTGGTCTCGAGCCCGCGATCCAAAATACGTCACGCTCTCGAGGTACAGAGCAACCAACCGCGCCACGACAGCAGTTGATATAAATCTTTGTTCGTTTCTAATACTTAAAGTTCCCAGAGACCGTATAAGATCGCGGCAAAAGCAAACTGCCCCCACCTGGTCTCGAGCCCGCGATCCAAAATACGTCACGCTCTCGAGGTACAGAGCAACCAACCGCGCCACGACAGCAGTTGATATAAATCTATGTTCGTTTCTAATACTTAAAGTTCCAGGGGCCGTATGAGATCGCGGCAAAAGCAAACTGCCCCCACCTGGTCTCGAGCCCGCGATCCAAAATACGTCACGCTCTCGAGGTACAGAGCAACCAACCGCGCCACGACAGCAGTTGATATAAATCTATGTTCGTTTCTAATACTTAAAGTTCCAGAGACCGTATGAGATCGCGGCAAAAGCAAACTGCCCCCACCTGGTCTCGAGCCCGCGATCCAAAATACGTCACGCTCTCGAGGTACAGAGCAACCAACCGCGCCACGACAGCAGTTGATATAAATCTATGTTCGTTTCTAATACTTAAAGTTCCAGGGGCCGTATGAGATCGCGGCAAAAGCAAACTGCCCCCACCTGGTCTCGAGCCCGCGATCCAAAATACGTCACGCTCTCGAGGTACAAAGCAACCAACCGCGCCACGACAGCAGTTGATATAAATCTATGTTCGTTTCTAATACTTAAAGTTTCCAGAGACCGTATGAGATCGCGGCAAAAGCAAACTGCCCCACCTGGTCTCGAGCCCGCGATCCAAAATACGTCACGCTCTCGAGGTACAGAGCAACCAACCGCGCCACGACAGCAGTTGATATAAATCTATGTTCGTTTCTAATACTTAAAGTTCCAGGGGCCGTATAAGATCGCCGCAAAAGCAAACTGCCCCACCTGGTCTCGAGCCCGCGATCCAAAATACGTCACGCTCTCGAGGTACAGAGCAACCAACCGCGCCACGACAGCAGTTGATATAAATCTATGTTCGTTTCTAATACTTAAAGTTCCCAGAGACCGTATAAGAACCCGGCAAAAGTAAACTGCCCCACCTGGTCTCGAGCCCGCGATCCAAAATACGTCACGCTCTCGAGGTACAGAGCAACCAACCGCGCCACGACAGCAGTTGATATAAATCTATGTTCGTTTCTAATACTTAAAGTTCCCAGAGACCGTATAAGAACCCGGCAAAAGCAAACTGCCCCCACCTGGTCTCGAGCCCGCGATCCAAAATACGTCACGCTCTCGAGGTACAGAGCAACCAACCGCGCCACGACAGCAGTTGATATAAATCTATGTTCGTTTCTAATACTTAAAGTTCCAGGGGCCGTATGAGATCGCGGCAAAAGCAAACTGCCCCCACCTGGTCTCGAGCCCGCGATCCAAAATACGTCACGCTCTCGAGGTACAGAGCAACCAACCGCGCCACGACAGCAGTTGATATAAATCTATGTTCGTTTCTAATACTTAAAGTTCCAGAGACCGTATAAGATCGCGGCAAAAGCAAACTGCCCCCACCTGGTCTCGAGCCCGCGATCCAAAATACGTCACGCTCTCGAGGTACAGAGCAACCAACCGCGCCACGACAGCAGTTGATATAAATCTATGTTCGTTTCTAATACTTAAAGTTCCAGGGGCCGTATGAGATCGCGGCAAAAGCAAACTGCCCCCACCTGGTCTCGAGCCCGCGATCCAAAATACGTCACGCTCTCGAGGTACAAAGCAACCAACCGCGCCACGACAGCAGTTGATATAAATCTATGTTCGTTTCTAATACTTAAAGTTTCCAGAGACCGTATGAGATCGCGGCAAAAGCAAACTGCCCCACCTGGTCTCGAGCCCGCGATCCAAAATACGTCACGCTCTCGAGGTACAGAGCAACCAACCGCGCCACGACAGCAGTTGATATAAATCTATGTTCGTTTCTAATACTTAAAGTTCCAGGGGCCGTATAAGATCGCCGCAAAAGCAAACTGCCCCACCTGGTCTCGAGCCCGCGATCCAAAATACGTCACGCTCTCGAGGTACAGAGCAACCAACCGCGCCACGACAGCAGTTGATATAAACCTATGTTCGTTTCTAATACTTAAAGTTCCCAGAGACCGTATAAGAACCCGGCAAAAGCAAACTGCCCCACCTGGTCTCGAGCCCGCGATCCAAAATACGTCACGCTCTCGAGGTACAGAGCAACCAACCGCGCCACGACAGCAGTTGATATAAATCTATGTTCGTTTCTAATACTTAAAGTTCCCAGAGACCGTATGAGATCGCGGCAAAAGCAAACTGCCCCCACCTGGTCTCGAGCCCGCGATCCAAAATACGTCACGCTCTCGAGGTACAGAGCAACCAACCGCGCCACGACAGCAGTTGATATAAATCTATGTTCGTTTCTAATACTTAAAGTTCCCAGAGACCGTATAAAATCGCGGCAAAAACAAACTGCCCCACCTGGTCTCGAGCCCGCGATCCAAAATACGTCACGCTCTCGAGGTACAGAGCAACCAACCGCGCCACGACAGCAGTTGATATAAATCTATGTTCGTTTCTAATACTTAAAGTTCCCAGAGACCGTATAAGAACCCGGCAAAAGCAAACTGCCCCCACCTGGTCTCGAGCCCGCGATCCAAAATACGTCACGCTCTCGAGGTACAGAGCAACCAACCGCGCCACGACAGCAGTTGATATAAATCTATGTTCGTTTCTAATACTTAAAGTTCCAGGGGCCGTATGAGATCGCGGCAAAAGCAAACTGCCCCCACCTGGTCTCGAGCCCGCGATCCAAAATACGTCACGCTCTCGAGGTACAGAGCAACCAACCGCGCCACGACAGCAGTTGATATAAATCTATGTTCGTTTCTAATACTTAAAGTTCCAGGGGCCGTATGAGATCGCGGCAAAAGCAAACTGCCCCCACCTGGTCTCGAGCCCGCGATCCAAAATACGTCACGCTCTCGAGGTACAGAGCAACCAACCGCGCCACGACAGCAGTTGATATAAATCTATGTTCGTTTCTAATACTTAAAGTTCCAGAGACCGTATAAGATCGCGGCAAAAGCAAACTGCCCCCACCTGGTCTCGAGCCCGCGATCCAAAATACGTCACGCTCTCGAGGTACAGAGCAACCAACCGCGCCACGACAGCAGTTGATATAAATCTATGTTCGTTTCTAATACTTAAAGTTCCAGGGGCCGTATAAGATCGCCGCAAAAGCAAACTGCCCCACCTGGTCTCGAGCCCGCGATCCAAAATACGTCACGCTCTCGAGGTACAGAGCAACCAACCGCGCCACGACAGCAGTTGATATAAACCTATGTTCGTTTCTAATACTTAAAGTTCCCAGAGACCGTATAAGAACCCGGCAAAAGCAAACTGCCCCACCTGGTCTCGAGCCCGCGATCCAAAATACGTCACGCTCTCGAGGTACAGAGCAACCAACCGCGCCACGACAGCAGTTGATATAAATCTATGTTCGTTTCTAATACTTAAAGTTCCCAGAGACCGTATGAGATCGCGGCAAAAGCAAACTGCCCCCACCTGGTCTCGAGCCCGCGATCCAAAATACGTCACGCTCTCGAGGTACAGAGCAACCAACCGCGCCACGACAGCAGTTGATATAAATCTATGTTCGTTTCTAATACTTAAAGTTCCCAGAGACCGTATAAAATCGCGGCAAAAACAAACTGCCCCACCTGGTCTCGAGCCCGCGATCCAAAATACGTCACGCTCTCGAGGTACAGAGCAACCAACCGCGCCACGACAGCAGTTGATATAAATCTATGTTCGTTTCTAATACTTAAAGTTCCCAGAGACCGTATGAGATCGCGGCAAAAGCAAACTGCCCCCACCTGGTCTCGAGCCCGCGATCCAAAATACGTCACGCTCTCGAGGTACAGAGCAACCAACCGCGCCACGACAGCAGTTGATATAAATCTATGTTCGATTCTAATACTTAAAGTTCCCAGAGACCGTATAAGAACCCGGCAAAAGCAAACTGCTCCCACCTGGTCTCGAGCCCGCGATCCAAAATACGTCACGCTCTCGAGGTACAGAGCAACCAACCGCGCCACGACAGCAGTTGATATAAATCTATGTTCGTTTCTAATACTTAAAGTTCCCAGAGACCGTATGAGATCGCGGCAAAAGCAAACTGCCCCCACCTGGTCTCGAGCCCGCGATCCAAAATACGTCACGCTCTCGAGGTACAGAGCAACCAACCGCGCCACGACAGCAGTTGATATAAATCTATGTTCGTTTCTAATACTTAAAGTTCCCGAGACCGTATGAGATCGCGGCAAAAGCAAACTGCCCCCCCCCCCCCACCTGGTCTCGAGCCCGCGATCCAAAATACGTCACGCTCTCGAGGTACAGAGCAACCAACCGCGCCACGACAGCAGTTGATATAAATCTATGTTCGTTTCTAATACTTAAAGTTCCAGGGGCCGTATGAGATCGCGGCAAAAGCAAACTGCCCCCACCTGGTCTCGAGCCCGCGATCCAAAATACGTCACGCTCTCGAGGTACAGAGCAACCAACCGCGCCACGACAGCAGTTGATATAAATCTATGTTCGTTTCTAATACTTAAAGTTTCCAGAGACCGTATGAGATCGCGGCAAAAGCAAACTGCCCCACCTGGTCTCGAGCCCGCGATCCAAAATACGTCACGCTCTCGAGGTACAGAGCAACCAACCGCGCCACGACAGCAGTTGATATAAATCTATGTTCGTTTCTAATACTTAAAGTTCCAGGGGCCGTATAAGATCGCGGCAAAAGCAAACTGCCCCCACCTGGTCTCGAGCCCGCGATCCAAAATACGTCACGCTCTCGAGGTACAGAGCAACCAACCGCGCCACGACAGCAGTTGATATAAATCTATGTTCGTTTCTAATACTTAAAGTTCCAGGGGCCGTATGAGATCGCGGCAAAAGCAAACTGCCCCCACCTGGTCTCGAGCCCGCGATCCAAAATACGTCACGCTCTCGAGGTACAGAGCAACCAACCGCGCCACGACAGCAGTTGATATAAATCTATGTTCGTTTCTAATACTTAAAGTTCCAGAGACCGTATGAGATCGCGGCAAAAGCAAACTGCCCCCACCTGGTCTCGAGCCCGCGATCCAAAATACGTCACGCTCTCGAGGTACAGAGCAACCAACCGCGCCACGACAGCAGTTGATATAAATCTATGTTCGTTTCTAATACTTAAAGTTCCAGGGGCCGTATGAGATCGCGGCAAAAGCAAACTGCCCCCACCTGGTCTCGAGCCCGCGATCCAAAATACGTCACGCTCTCGAGGTACAAAGCAACCAACCGCGCCACGACAGCAGTTGATATAAATCTATGTTCGTTTCTAATACTTAAAGTTTCCAGAGACCGTATGAGATCGCGGCAAAAGCAAACTGCCCCACCTGGTCTCGAGCCCGCGATCCAAAATACGTCACGCTCTCGAGGTACAGAGCAACCAACCGCGCCACGACAGCAGTTGATATAAATCTATGTTCGTTTCTAATACTTAAAGTTCCAGGGGCCGTATAAGATCGCCGCAAAAGCAAACTGCCCCACCTGGTCTCGAGCCCGCGATCCAAAATACGTCACGCTCTCGAGGTACAGAGCAACCAACCGCGCCACGACAGCAGTTGATATAAATCTATGTTCGTTTCTAATACTTAAAGTTCCCAGAGACCGTATAAGAACCCGGCAAAAGTAAACTGCCCCACCTGGTCTCGAGCCCGCGATCCAAAATACGTCACGCTCTCGAGGTACAGAGCAACCAACCGCGCCACGACAGCAGTTGATATAAATCTATGTTCGTTTCTAATACTTAAAGTTCCCAGAGACCGTATAAGAACCCGGCAAAAGCAAACTGCCCCCACCTGGTCTCGAGCCCGCGATCCAAAATACGTCACGCTCTCGAGGTACAGAGCAACCAACCGCGCCACGACAGCAGTTGATATAAATCTATGTTCGTTTCTAATACTTAAAGTTCCAGGGGCCGTATGAGATCGCGGCAAAAGCAAACTGCCCCCACCTGGTCTCGAGCCCGCGATCCAAAATACGTCACGCTCTCGAGGTACAGAGCAACCAACCGCGCCACGACAGCAGTTGATATAAATCTATGTTCGTTTCTAATACTTAAAGTTCCAGAGACCGTATAAGATCGCGGCAAAAGCAAACTGCCCCCACCTGGTCTCGAGCCCGCGATCCAAAATACGTCACGCTCTCGAGGTACAGAGCAACCAACCGCGCCACGACAGCAGTTGATATAAATCTATGTTCGTTTCTAATACTTAAAGTTCCAGGGGCCGTATGAGATCGCGGCAAAAGCAAACTGCCCCCACCTGGTCTCGAGCCCGCGATCCAAAATACGTCACGCTCTCGAGGTACAAAGCAACCAACCGCGCCACGACAGCAGTTGATATAAATCTATGTTCGTTTCTAATACTTAAAGTTTCCAGAGACCGTATGAGATCGCGGCAAAAGCAAACTGCCCCACCTGGTCTCGAGCCCGCGATCCAAAATACGTCACGCTCTCGAGGTACAGAGCAACCAACCGCGCCACGACAGCAGTTGATATAAATCTATGTTCGTTTCTAATACTTAAAGTTCCAGGGGCCGTATAAGATCGCCGCAAAAGCAAACTGCCCCACCTGGTCTCGAGCCCGCGATCCAAAATACGTCACGCTCTCGAGGTACAGAGCAACCAACCGCGCCACGACAGCAGTTGATATAAACCTATGTTCGTTTCTAATACTTAAAGTTCCCAGAGACCGTATAAGAACCCGGCAAAAGCAAACTGCCCCACCTGGTCTCGAGCCCGCGATCCAAAATACGTCACGCTCTCGAGGTACAGAGCAACCAACCGCGCCACGACAGCAGTTGATATAAATCTATGTTCGTTTCTAATACTTAAAGTTCCCAGAGACCGTATGAGATCGCGGCAAAAGCAAACTGCCCCCACCTGGTCTCGAGCCCGCGATCCAAAATACGTCACGCTCTCGAGGTACAGAGCAACCAACCGCGCCACGACAGCAGTTGATATAAATCTATGTTCGTTTCTAATACTTAAAGTTCCCAGAGACCGTATAAAATCGCGGCAAAAACAAACTGCCCCACCTGGTCTCGAGCCCGCGATCCAAAATACGTCACGCTCTCGAGGTACAGAGCAACCAACCGCGCCACGACAGCAGTTGATATAAATCTATGTTCGTTTCTAATACTTAAAGTTCCAGGGGCCGTATGAGATCGCGGCAAAAGCAAACTGCCCCCACCTGGTCTCGAGCCCGCGATCCAAAATACGTCACGCTCTCGAGGTACAGAGCAACCAACCGCGCCACGACAGCAGTTGATATAAATCTATGTTCGTTTCTAATACTTAAAGTTCCAGGGGCCGTATGAGATCGCGGCAAAAGCAAACTGCCCCCACCTGGTCTCGAGCCCGCGATCCAAAATACGTCACGCTCTCGAGGTACAGAGCAACCAACCGCGCCACGACAGCAGTTGATATAAATCTATGTTCGTTTCTAATACTTAAAGTTCCAGAGACCGTATAAGATCGCGGCAAAAGCAAACTGCCCCCACCTGGTCTCGAGCCCGCGATCCAAAATACGTCACGCTCTCGAGGTACAGAGCAACCAACCGCGCCACGACAGCAGTTGATATAAATCTATGTTCGTTTCTAATACTTAAAGTTCCAGGGGCCGTATGAGATCGCGGCAAAAGCAAACTGCCCCCACCTGGTCTCGAGCCCGCGATCCAAAATACGTCACGCTCTCGAGGTACAAAGCAACCAACCGCGCCACGACAGCAGTTGATATAAATCTATGTTCGTTTCTAATACTTAAAGTTTCCAGAGACCGTATGAGATCGCGGCAAAAGCAAACTGCCCCACCTGGTCTCGAGCCCGCGATCCAAAATACGTCACGCTCTCGAGGTACAGAGCAACCAACCGCGCCACGACAGCAGTTGATATAAATCTATGTTCGTTTCTAATACTTAAAGTTCCAGGGGCCGTATAAGATCGCCGCAAAAGCAAACTGCCCCACCTGGTCTCGAGCCCGCGATCCAAAATACGTCACGCTCTCGAGGTACAGAGCAACCAACCGCGCCACGACAGCAGTTGATATAAACCTATGTTCGTTTCTAATACTTAAAGTTCCCAGAGACCGTATAAGAACCCGGCAAAAGCAAACTGCCCCACCTGGTCTCGAGCCCGCGATCCAAAATACGTCACGCTCTCGAGGTACAGAGCAACCAACCGCGCCACGACAGCAGTTGATATAAATCTATGTTCGTTTCTAATACTTAAAGTTCCCAGAGACCGTATGAGATCGCGGCAAAAGCAAACTGCCCCCACCTGGTCTCGAGCCCGCGATCCAAAATACGTCACGCTCTCGAGGTACAGAGCAACCAACCGCGCCACGACAGCAGTTGATATAAATCTATGTTCGTTTCTAATACTTAAAGTTCCCAGAGACCGTATAAAATCGCGGCAAAAACAAACTGCCCCACCTGGTCTCGAGCCCGCGATCCAAAATACGTCACGCTCTCGAGGTACAGAGCAACCAACCGCGCCACGACAGCAGTTGATATAAATCTATGTTCGTTTCTAATACTTAAAGTTCCCAGAGACCGTATGAGATCGCGGCAAAAGCAAACTGCCCCCACCTGGTCTCGAGCCCGCGATCCAAAATACGTCACGCTCTCGAGGTACAGAGCAACCAACCGCGCCACGACAGCAGTTGATATAAATCTATGTTCGTTTCTAATACTTAAAGTTCCCAGAGACCGTATGAGATCGCGGCAAAAGCAAACTGCCCCCACCTGGTCTCGAGCCCGCGATCCAAAATACGTCACGCTCTCGAGGTACAGAGCAACCAACCGCGCCACGACAGCAGTTGATATAAATCTATGTTCGATTCTAATACTTAAAGTTCCCAGAGACCGTATAAGAACCCGGCAAAAGCAAACTGCTCCCACCTGGTCTCGAGCCCGCGATCCAAAATACGTCACGCTCTCGAGGTACAGAGCAACCAACCGCGCCACGACAGCAGTTGATATAAATCTATGTTCGTTTCTAATACTTAAAGTTCCCAGAGACCGTATGAGATCGCGGCAAAAGCAAACTGCCCCCACCTGGTCTCGAGCCCGCGATCCAAAATACGTCACGCTCTCGAGGTACAGAGCAACCAACCGCGCCACGACAGCAGTTGATATAAATCTATGTTCGTTTCTAATACTTAAAGTTCCCGAGACCGTATGAGATCGCGGCAAAAGCAAACTGCCCCCCCCCCCCACCTGGTCTCGAGCCCGCGATCCAAAATACGTCACGCTCTCGAGGTACAGAGCAACCAACCGCGCCACGACAGCAGTTGATATAAATCTATGTTCGTTTCTAATACTTAAAGTTCCAGGGGCCGTATGAGATCGCGGCAAAAGCAAACTGCCCCCACCTGGTCTCGAGCCCGCGATCCAAAATACGTCACGCTCTCGAGGTACAGAGCAACCAACCGCGCCACGACAGCAGTTGATATAAATCTATGTTCGTTTCTAATACTTAAAGTTTCCAGAGACCGTATGAGATCGCGGCAAAAGCAAACTGCCCCACCTGGTCTCGAGCCCGCGATCCAAAATACGTCACGCTCTCGAGGTACAGAGCAACCAACCGCGCCACGACAGCAGTTGATATAAATCTATGTTCGTTTCTAATACTTAAAGTTCCAGGGGCCGTATAAGATCGCGGCAAAAGCAAACTGCCCCACCTGGTCTCGAGCCCGCGATCCAAAATACGTCACGCTCTCGAGGTACAGAGCAACCAACCGCGCCACGACAGCAGTTGATATAAATCTATGTTCGTTTCTAATACTTAAAGTTCCCAGAGACCGTATGAGATCGCGGCAAAAGCAATCTGCCCCCACCTGGTCTCGAGCCCGCGATCCAAAATACGTCACGCTCTCGAGGTACAGAGCAACCAACCGCGCCACGACAGCAGTTGATATAAATCTATGTTCGTTTCTAATACTTAAAGTTCCAGGGGCCGTATAAGATCGCGGCAAAAGCAAACTGCCCCCACCTGGTCTCGAGCCCGCGATCCAAAATACGTCACGCTCTCGAGGTACAGAGCAACCAACCGCGCCACGACAGCAGTTGATATAAATCTATGTTCGTTTCTAATACTTAAAGTTCCAGAGACCGTATGAGATCGCGGCAAAAGCAAACTGCCCCCACCTGGTCTCGAGCCCGCGATCCAAAATACGTCACGCTCTCGAGGTACAGAGCAACCAACCGCGCCACGACAGCAGTTGATATAAATCTATGTTCGTTTCTAATACTTAAAGTTCCCAGAGACCGTATGAGATCGCGGCAAAAGCAAACTGCCCCCACCTGGTCTCGAGCCCGCGATCCAAAATACGTCACGCTCTCGAGGTACAGAGCAACCAACCGCGCCACGACAGCAGTTGATATAAATCTATGTTCGTTTCTAATACTTAAAGTTCCAGGGGCCGTATAAGATCGCGGCAAAAGCAAACTGCCCCACCTGGTCTCGAGCCCGTGATCCAAAATAAGTCACGCTCTCGAGGTACAGAGCAACCAACCGCGCCACGACAGCAGTTGATATAAATCTATGTTCGTTTCTAATACTTAAAGTTCCAGAGACCGTATAAGAACCCGGCAAAAGCAAACTGCCCCACCTGGTCTCGAGCCCGCGATCCAAAATACGTCACGCTCTCGAGGTACAGAGCAACCAACCGCGCCACGACAGCAGTTGATATAAATCTATGTTCGTTTCTAATACTTAAAGTTCCCAGAGACCGTATAAGAACCCGGCAAAAGCAAACTGCCCCCACCTGGTCTCGAGCCCGCGATCCAAAATACGTCACGCTCTCGAGGTACAGAGCAACCAACCGCGCCACGACAGCAGTTGATATAAATCTATGTTCGTTTCTAATACTTAAAGGTCCCAGAGACCGTATAAGATCGCGGCAAAAGCAAACTGCCCCCACCTGGTCTCGAGCCCGCGATCCAAAATACGTCACGCTCTCGAGGTACAGAGCAACCATAGGCGCCACGACAGCAGTTGATATAAATCTATGTTCGTTTCTAATACTTAAAGTTTCCAGAGACCGTATAAGATCGCGGCAAAAGCAAACTGCCCCACCTGGTCTCGAGCCCGCGATCCAAAATACGTCACGCTCTCGAGGTACAGAGCAACCAACCGCGCCACGACAGCAGTTGATATAAATCTATGTTCGTTTCTAATACTTAAAGTTCCAGAGGCCGTATAAGATCGCGGCAAAAGCAAACTGCCCCACCTGGTCTCGAGCCCGCGATCCAAAATACGTCACGCTCTCGAGGTACAGAGCAACCAACCGCGCCACGACAGCAGTTGATATAAATCTATGTTCGTTTCTAATACTTAAAGTTTCCAGAGACCGTATGAGATCGCGGCAAAAGCAATCTGCCCCCACCTGGTCTCGAGCCCGCGATCCAAAATACGTCACGCTCTCGAGGTACAGAGCAACCAACCGCGCCACGACAGCAGTTGATATAAATCTATGTTCGTTTCTAATACTTAAAGTTCCAGGGGCCGTATAAGATCGCGGCAAAAGCAAACTGCCCCACCTGGTCTCGAGCCCGCGATCCAAAATACGTCACGCTCTCGAGGTACAGAGCAACCAACCGCGCCACGACAGCAGTTGATATAAATCTATGTTCGTTTCTAATACTTAAAGTTCCCAGAGACCGTATGAGATCGCGGCAAAAGCAATCTGCCCCCACCTGGTCTCGAGCCCGCGATCCAAAATACGTCACGCTCTCGAGGTACAGAGCAACCAACCGCGCCACGACAGCAGTTGATATAAATCTATGTTCGTTTCTAATACTTAAAGTTCCAGGGGCCGTATAAGATCGCGGCAAAAGCAAACTGCCCCCACCTGGTCTCGAGCCCGCGATCCAAAATACGTCACGCTCTCGAGGTACAGAGCAACCAACCGCGCCACGACAGCAGTTGATATAAATCTATGTTCGTTTCTAATACTTAAAGTTCCAGAGACCGTATGAGATCGCGGCAAAAGCAAACTGCCCCCACCTGGTCTCGAGCCCGCGATCCAAAATACGTCACGCTCTCGAGGTACAGAGCAACCAACCGCGCCACGACAGCAGTTGATATAAATCTATGTTCGTTTCTAATACTTAAAGTTCCCAGAGA
Organism: Apostichopus japonicus; assembly: GCF_037975245.1. Taxonomy (NCBI): domain Eukaryota; kingdom Metazoa; phylum Echinodermata; class Holothuroidea; order Aspidochirotida; family Stichopodidae; genus Apostichopus; species Apostichopus japonicus. Next base: position 39,017 of record NC_092574.1, on the reverse strand, counting down.
CCGTATGAGATCGCGGCAAAAGCAAACTGCCCCCACCTGGTCTCGAGCCCGCGATCCAAAATACGTCACGCTCTCGAGGTACAGAGCAACCAACCGCGCCACGACAGCAGTTGATATAAATCTATGTTCGTTTCTAATACTTAAAGTTCCAGGGGCCGTATAAGATCGCGGCAAAAGCAAACTGCCCCACCTGGTCTCGAGCCCGTGATCCAAAATAAGTCACGCTCTCGAGGTACAGAGCAACCAACCGCGCCACGACAGCAGTTGATATAAATCTATGTTCGTTTCTAATACTTAAAGTTCCAGAGACCGTATAAGAACCCGGCAAAAGCAAACTGCCCCACCTGGTCTCGAGCCCGCGATCCAAAATACGTCACGCTCTCGAGGTACAGAGCAACCAACCGCGCCACGACAGCAGTTGATATAAATCTATGTTCGTTTCTAATACTTAAAGTTCCCAGAGACCGTATAAGAACCCGGCAAAAGCAAACTGCCCCCACCTGGTCTCGAGCCCGCGATCCAAAATACGTCACGCTCTCGAGGTACAGAGCAACCAACCGCGCCACGACAGCAGTTGATATAAATCTATGTTCGTTTCTAATACTTAAAGGTCCCAGAGACCGTATAAGATCGCGGCAAAAGCAAACTGCCCCCACCTGGTCTCGAGCCCGCGATCCAAAATACGTCACGCTCTCGAGGTACAGAGCAACCATAGGCGCCACGACAGCAGTTGATATAAATCTATGTTCGTTTCTAATACTTAAAGTTTCCAGAGACCGTATAAGATCGCGGCAAAAGCAAACTGCCCCACCTGGTCTCGAGCCCGCGATCCAAAATACGTCACGCTCTCGAGGTACAGAGCAACCAACCGCGCCACGACAGCAGTTGATATAAATCTATGTTCGTTTCTAATACTTAAAGTTCCAGAGGCCGTATAAGATCGCGGCAAAAGCAAACTGCCCCACCTGGTCTCGAGCCCGCGATCCAAAATACGTCACGCTCTCGAGGTACAGAGCAACCAACCGCGCCACGACAGCAGTTGATATAAATCTATGTTCGTTTCTAATACTTAAAGTTTCCAGAGACCGTATGAGATCGCGGCAAAAGCAATCTGCCCCCACCTGGTCTCGAGCCCGCGATCCAAAATACGTCACGCTCTCGAGGTACAGAGCAACCAACCGCGCCACGACAGCAGTTGATATAAATCTATGTTCGTTTCTAATACTTAAAGTTCCAGGGGCCGTATAAGATCGCGGCAAAAGCAAACTGCCCCACCTGGTCTCGAGCCCGCGATCCAAAATACGTCACGCTCTCGAGGTACAGAGCAACCAACCGCGCCACGACAGCAGTTGATATAAATCTATGTTCGTTTCTAATACTTAAAGTTCCCAGAGACCGTATGAGATCGCGGCAAAAGCAATCTGCCCCCACCTGGTCTCGAGCCCGCGATCCAAAATACGTCACGCTCTCGAGGTACAGAGCAACCAACCGCGCCACGACAGCAGTTGATATAAATCTATGTTCGTTTCTAATACTTAAAGTTCCAGGGGCCGTATAAGATCGCGGCAAAAGCAAACTGCCCCACCTGGTCTCGAGCCCGCGATCCAAAATACGTCACGCTCTCGAGGTACAGAGCAACCAACCGCGCCACGACAGCAGTTGATATAAATCTATGTTCGTTTCTAATACTTAAGATTCCAGAGGCCGTATGAGATCGCGGCAAAAGCAAACTGCCCCCACCTGGTCTCGAGCCCGCGATCCAAAATACGTCACGCTCTCGAGGTACAGAGCAACCATAGGCGCCACGACAGCAGTTGATATAAATCTATGTTCGTTTCTAATACTTAAAGTTTCCAGAGACCGTATAAGATCGCGGCAAAAGCAAACTGCCCCCACCTGGTCTCGAGCCCGCGATCCAAAATACGTCACGCTCTCGAGGTACAGAGCAACCAACCGCGCCACGACAGCAGTTGATATAAATCTATGTTCGTTTCTAATACTTAAAGTTCCAGGGGCCGTATGAGATCGCGGCAAAAGCAAACTGCCCCCACCTGGTCTCGAGCCCGCGATCCAAAATACGTCACGCTCTCGAGGTACAGAGCAACCAACCGCGCCACGACAGCAGTTGATATAAATCTATGTTCGTTTCTAATACTTAAAGTTCCCAGAGACCGTATGAGATCGCGGCAAAAGCAAACTGCCCCCACCTGGTCTCGAGCCCGCGATCCAAAATACGTCACGCTCTCGAGGTACAGAGCAACCAACCGCGCCACGACAGCAGTTGATATAAATCTATGTTCGTTTCTAATACTTAAGGTTCCAGGGGCCGTATAAGATCGCGGCAAAAGCAAACTGCCCCCACCTGGTCTCGAGCCCGCGATCCAAAATACGTCACGCTCTCGAGGTACAGAGCAACCAACCGCGCCACGACAGCAGTTGATATAAATCTATGTTCGTTTCTAATACTTAAAGTTCCAGGGGCCGTATGAGATCGCGGCAAAAGCAAACTGCCCCCACCTGGTCTCGAGCCCGCGATCCAAAATACGTCACGCTCTCGAGGTACAGAGCAACCATAGGCGCCACGACAGCAGTTGATATAAATCTATGTTCGTTTCTAATACTTAAAGTTTCCAGAGACCGTATGAGATCGCGGCAAAAGCAAACTGCCCCACCTGGTCTCGAGCCCGCGATCCAAAATACGTCACGCTCTCGAGGTACAGAGCAACCAACCGCGCCACGACAGCAGTTGATATAAATCTATGTTCGTTTCTAATACTTAAAGTTCCAGAGGCCGTATAAGATCGCGGCAAAAGCAAACTGCCCCACCTGGTCTCGAGCCCGCGATCCAAAATACGTCACGCTCTCGAGGTACAGAGAAACCAACCGCGCCACGACAGCAGTTGATATAAATCTATGTTCGTTTCTAATACTTAAAGTTTCCAGAGACCGTATGAGATCGCGGCAAAAGCAATCTGCCCCCACCTGGTCTCGAGCCCGCGATCCAAAATACGTCACGCTCTCGAGGTACAGAGCAACCAACCGCGCCACGACAGCAGTTGATATAAATCTATGTTCGTTTCTAATACTTAAAGTTCCAGGGGCCGTATAAGATCGCGGCAAAAGCAAACTGCCCCACCTGGTCTCGAGCCCGCGATCCAAAATACGTCACGCTCTCGAGGTACAGAGCAACCAACCGCGCCACGACAGCAGTTGATATAAATCTATGTTCGTTTCTAATACTTAAAGTTCCCAGAGACCGTATGAGATCGCGGCAAAAGCAATCTGCCCCCACCTGGTCTCGAGCCCGCGATCCAAAATACGTCACGCTCTCGAGGTACAGAGCAACCAACCGCGCCACGACAGCAGTTGATATAAATCTATGTTCGTTTCTAATACTTTAAGTTCCAGGGGCCGTATAAGATCGCGGCAAAAGCAAACTGCCCCACCTGGTCTCGAGCCCGCGATCCAAAATACGTCACGCTCTCGAGGTACAGAGCAACCAACCGCGCCACGACAGCAGTTGATATAAATCTATGTTCGTTTCTAATACTTAAGATTCCAGAGGCCGTATGAGATCGCGGCAAAAGCAAACTGCCCCCACCTGGTCTCGAGCCCGCGATCCAAAATACGTCACGCTCTCGAGGTACAGAGCAACCAACCGCGCCACGACAGCAGTTGATATAAATCTATGTTCGTTTCTAATACTTAAAGTTTCCAGAGACCGTATAAGATCGCGGCAAAAGCAAACTGCCCCCACCTGGTCTCGAGCCCGCGATCCAAAATACGTCACGCTCTCGAGGTACAGAGCAACCATAGGCGCCACGACAGCAGTTGATATAAATCTATGTTCGTTTCTAATACTTAAAGTTTCCAGAGACCGTATAAGATCGCGGCAAAAGCAAACTGCCCCACCTGGTCTCGAGCCCGCGATCCAAAATACGTCACGCTCTCGAGGTACAGAGCAACCAACCGCGCCACGACAGCAGTTGATATAAATCTATGTTCGTTTCTAATACTTAAAGTTCCAGAGGCCGTATAAGATCGCGGCAAAAGCAAACTGCCCCACCTGGTCTCGAGCCCGCGATCCAAAATACGTCACGCTCTCGAGGTACAGAGAAACCAACCGCGCCACGACAGCAGTTGATATAAATCTATGTTCGTTTCTAATACTTAAAGTTTCCAGAGACCGTATGAGATCGCGGCAAAAGCAATCTGCCCCCACCTGGTCTCGAGCCCGCGATCCAAAATACGTCACGCTCTCGAGGTACAGAGCAACCAACCGCGCCACGACAGCAGTTGATATAAATCTATGTTCGTTTCTAATACTTAAAGTTCCAGGGGCCGTATAAGATCGCGGCAAAAGCAAACTGCCCCACCTGGTCTCGAGCCCGCGATCCAAAATACGTCACGCTCTCGAGGTACAGAGCAACCAACCGCGCCACGACAGCAGTTGATATAAATCTATGTTCGTTTCTAATACTTAAAGTTCCCAGAGACCGTATGAGATCGCGGCAAAAGCAATCTGCCCCCACCTGGTCTCGAGCCCGCGATCCAAAATACGTCACGCTCTCGAGGTACAGAGCAACCAACCGCGAGACGACAGCAGTTGATATAAATCTATGTTCGTTTCTAATACTTAAAGTTCCAGGGGCCGTATAAGATCGCGGCAAAAGCAAACTGCCCCCACCTGGTCTCGAGCCCGCGATCCAAAATACGTCACGCTCTCGAGGTACAGAGCAACCAACCGCGCCACGACAGCAGTTGATATAAATCTATGTTCGTTTCTAATACTTAAGATTCCAGAGGCCGTATGAGATCGCGGCAAAAGCAAACTGCCCCCACCTGGTCTCGAGCCCGCGATCCAAAATACGTCACGCTCTCGAGGTACAGAGCAACCAACCGCGCCACGACAGCAGTTGATATAAATCTATGTTCGTTTCTAATACTTAAAGTTTCCAGAGACCGTATAAGATCGCGGCAAAAGCAAACTGCCCCCACCTGGTCTCGAGCCCGCGATCCAAAATACGTCACGCTCTCGAGGTACAGAGCAACCAACCGCGCCACGACAGCAGTTGATATAAATCTATGTTCGTTTCTAATACTTAAAGTTCCAGGGGCCGTATGAGATCGCGGCAAAAGCAAACTGCCCCCACCTGGTCTCGAGCCCGCGATCCAAAATACGTCACGCTCTCGAGGTACAGAGCAACCAACCGCGCCACGACAGCAGTTGATATAAATCTATGTTCGTTTCTAATACTTAAAGTTCCCAGAGACCGTATGAGATCGCGGCAAAAGCAAACTGCCCCCACCTGGTCTCGAGCCCGCGATCCAAAATACGTCACGCTCTCGAGGTACAGAGCAACCAACCGCGCAACGACAGCAGTTGATATAAATCTATGTTCGTTTCTAATACTTAAAGTTCCCAGAGACCGTATGAGATCGCGGCAAAAGCAAACTGCCCCCACCTGGTCTCGAGCCCGCGATCCAAAATACGTCACGCTCTCGAGGTACAGAGCAACCAACCGCGCCACGACAGCAGTTGATATAAATCTATGTTCGTTTCTAATACTTAAAGTTCCCAGAGACCGTACGAGATCGCGGCAAAAGCAAACTGCCCCCACCTGGTCTCGAGCCCGCGATCAAAAATACGTCACGCTCTCGAGGTACAGAGAAACCAACCGCGCCACGACAGCAGTTGATATAAATCTATGTTCGTTTCTAATACTTAAAGTTCCCAGAGACCGTATGAGATCGCGGCAAAAGCAAACTGCCCCCACCTGGTCTCGAGCCCGCGATCCAAAATACGTCACGCTCTCGAGGTACAGAGCAACCAACCGCGCCACGACAGCAGTTGATATAAATCTATGTTCGTTTCTAATACTTAAGGTTCCAGGGGCCGTATAAGATCGCGGCAAAAGCAAACTGCCCCCACCTGGTCTCGAGCCCGCGATCCAAAATACGTCACGCTCTCGAGGTACAGAGCAACCAACCGCGCCACGACAGCAGTTGATATAAATCTATGTTCGTTTCTAATACTTAAAGTTCCAGGGGCCGTATGAGATCGCGGCAAAAGCAAACTGCCCCCACCTGGTCTCGAGCCCGCGATCCAAAATACGTCACGCTCTCGAGGTACAGAGCAACCATAGGCGCCACGACAGCAGTTGATATAAATCTATGTTCGTTTCTAATACTTAAAGTTTCCAGAGACCGTATGAGATCGCGGCAAAAGCAAACTGCCCCACCTGGTCTCGAGCCCGCGATCCAAAATACGTCACGCTCTCGAGGTACAGAGCAACCAACCGCGCCACGACAGCAGTTGATATAAATCTATGTTCGTTTCTAATACTTAAAGTTCCAGAGGCCGTATAAGATCGCGGCAAAAGCAAACTGCCCCACCTGGTCTCGAGCCCGCGATCCAAAATACGTCACGCTCTCGAGGTACAGAGAAACCAACCGCGCCACGACAGCAGTTGATATAAATCTATGTTCGTTTCTAATACTTAAAGTTTCCAGAGACCGTATGAGATCGCGGCAAAAGCAATCTGCCCCCACCTGGTCTCGAGCCCGCGATCCAAAATACGTCACGCTCTCGAGGTACAGAGCAACCAACCGCGCCACGACAGCAGTTGATATAAATCTATGTTCGTTTCTAATACTTAAAGTTCCAGGGGCCGTATAAGATCGCGGCAAAAGCAAACTGCCCCACCTGGTCTCGAGCCCGCGATCCAAAATACGTCACGCTCTCGAGGTACAGAGCAACCAACCGCGCCACGACAGCAGTTGATATAAATCTATGTTCGTTTCTAATACTTAAAGTTCCCAGAGACCGTATGAGATCGCGGCAAAAGCAATCTGCCCCCACCTGGTCTCGAGCCCGCGATCCAAAATACGTCACGCTCTCGAGGTACAGAGCAACCAACCGCGCCACGACAGCAGTTGATATAAATCTATGTTCGTTTCTAATACTTAAAGTTCCAGGGGCCGTATAAGATCGCGGCAAAAGCAAACTGCCCCACCTGGTCTCGAGCCCGCGATCCAAAATACGTCACGCTCTCGAGGTACAGAGCAACCAACCGCGCCACGACAGCAGTTGATATAAATCTATGTTCGTTTCTAATACTTAAGATTCCAGAGGCCGTATGAGATCGCGGCAAAAGCAAACTGCCCCCACCTGGTCTCGAGCCCGCGATCCAAAATACGTCACGCTCTCGAGGTACAGAGCAACCAACCGCGCCACGACAGCAGTTGATATAAATCTATGTTCGTTTCTAATACTTAAAGTTTCCAGAGACCGTATAAGATCGCGGCAAAAGCAAACTGCCCCCACCTGGTCTCGAGCCCGCGATCCAAAATACGTCACGCTCTCGAGGTACAGAGCAACCAACCGCGCCACGACAGCAGTTGATATAAATCTATGTTCGTTTCTAATACTTAAAGTTCCAGGGGCCGTATGAGATCGCGGCAAAAGCAAACTGCCCCCACCTGGTCTCGAGCCCGCGATCCAAAATACGTCACGCTCTCGAGGTACAGAGCAACCAACCGCGCCACGACAGCAGTTGATATAAATCTATGTTCGTTTCTAATACTTAAAGTTCCCAGAGACCGTATGAGATCGCGGCAAAAGCAAACTGCCCCCACCTGGTCTCGAGCCCGCGATCCAAAATACGTCACGCTCTCGAGGTACAGAGCAACCAACCGCGCCACGACAGCAGTTGATATAAATCTATGTTCGTTTCTAATACTTAAAGTTCCCAGAGACCGTATGAGATCGCGGCAAAAGCAAACTGCCCCCACCTGGTCTCGAGCCCGCGATCCAAAATACGTCACGCTCTCGAGGTACAGAGCAACCAACCGCGCCACGACAGCAGTTGATATAAATCTATGTTCGTTTCTAATACTTAAAGTTCCCAGAGACCGTATGAGATCGCGGCAAAAGCAAACTGCCCCCACCTGGTCTCGAGCCCGCGATCCAAAATACGTCACGCTCTCGAGGTACAGAGCAACCAACCGCGCCACGACAGCAGTTGATATAAATCTATGTTCGTTTCTAATACTTAAAGTTCCCAGAGACCGTATCAGATCGCGGCAAAAGCAAACTGCCCCCACCTGGTCTCGAGCCCGCGATCCAAAATACGTCACGCTCTCGAGGTACAGAGCAACCATAGGCGCCACGACAGCAGTTGATATAAATCTATGTTCGTTTCTAATACTTAAAGTTTCCAGAGACCGTATGAGATTGCGGCAAAAGCAAACTGCCCCCAACTGGTCTCGAGCCCGCGATCCAAAAATCGTCACGCTCTCGAGGTACAGAGCAACCAACCGCGCCACGACAGCAGTTGATATAAATCTATGTTCGTTTCTAATACTTAAAGTTCCAGGGGCCGTATGAGATCGCGGCAAAAGCAAACTGCCCCCACCTGGTCTCGAGCCCGCGATCCAAAATACGTCACGCTCTCGAGGTACAGAGCAACCATAGGCGCCACGACAGCAGTTGATATAAATCTATGTTCGTTTCTAATACTTAAAGTTTCCAGAGACCGTATGAGATCGCGGCAAAAGCAAACTGCCCCACCTGGTCTCGAGCCCGCGATCCAAAATACGTCACGCTCTCGAGGTACAGAGCAACCAACCGCGCCACGACAGCAGTTGATATAAATCTATGTTCGTTTCTAATACTTAAAGTTCCAGAGGCCGTATAAGATCGCGGCAAAAGCAAACTGCCCCACCTGGTCTCGAGCCCGCGATCCAAAATACGTCACGCTCTCGAGGTACAGAGCAACCAACCGCGCCACGACAGCAGTTGATATAAATCTACGTTCGTTTCTAATACTTAAAGTTCCCAGAGACCGTATGAGATCGCGGCAAAAGCAATCTGCCCCCACCTGGTCTCGAGCCCGCGATCCAAAATACGTCACGCTCTCGAGGTACAGAGCAACCAACCGCGCCACGACAGCAGTTGATATAAATCTATGTTCGTTTCTAATACTTAAAGTTCCAGGGGCCGTATAAGATCGCGGCAAAAGCAAACTGCCCCACCTGGTCTCGAGCCCGCGATCCAAAATACGTCACGCTCTCGAGGTACAGAGCAACCAACCGCGCCACGACAGCAGTTGATATAAATCTATGTTCGTTTCTAATACTTAAAGTTCCCAGAGACCGTATAAGATCGCGGCAAAAGCAAACTGCCCCCACCTGGTCTCGAGCCCGCGATCCAAAATACGTCACGCTCTCGAGGTACAGAGCAACCAACCGCGCCACGACAGCAGTTGATATAAATCTATGTTCGTTTCTAATACTTAAAGTTCCCAGAGACCGTATAAGATCGCGGCAAAAGCAAACTGCCCCCACCTGGTCTCGAGCCCGCGATCCAAAATACGTCACGCTCTCGAGGTACAGAGCAACCAACCGCGCCACGACAGCAGTTGATATAAATCTATGTTCGTTTCTAATACTTAAAGTTCCAGGGGTCGTATGAGATCGCGGCAAAAGCAAACTGCCCCCACCTGGTCTCGAGCCCGCGATCCAAAATACGTCACGCTCTCGAGGTACAGAGCAACCAACCGCGCCACGACAGCAGTTGATATAAATCTATGTTCGTTTCTAATACTTAAAGTTCCAGGGGCCGTATGAGATCGCGGCAAAAGCAAACTGCCCCCACCTGGTCTCGAGCCCGCGATCCAAAATACGTCACGCTCTCGAGGTACAGAGCAACCAACCGCGCCACGACAGCAGTTGATATAAATCTATGTTCGTTTCTAATACTTAAAGTTCCAGGGGCCGTATAAGATCGCGGCAAAAGCAAACTGCCCCACCTGGTCTCGAGCCCGTGATCCAAAATACGTCACGCTCTCGAGGTACAGAGCAACCAACCGCGCCACGACAGCAGTTGATATAAATCTATGTTCGTTTCTAATACTTAAAGTCCCAGAGACCGTATGAGATCGCGGCAAAAGCAATCTGCCCCCACCTGGTCTCGAGCCCGCGATCCAAAATACGTCACGCTCTCGAGGTACAGAGCAACCAACCGCGCCACGACAGCAGTTGATATAAATCTATGTTCGTTTCTAATACTTAAAGTTCCAGGGGCCGTATAAGATCGCGGCAAAAGCAAACTGCCCCACCTGGTCTCGAGCCCGCGATCCAAAATACGTCACGCTCTCGAGGTACAGAGCAACCAACCGCGCCACGACAGCAGTTGATATAAATCTATGTTCGTTTCTAATACTTAAAGTTCCCAGAGACCGTATGAGATCGCGGCAAAAGCAAACTGCCCCCACCTGGTCTCGAGCCCGCGATCCAAAATACGTCACGCTCTCGAGGTACAGAGCAACCAACCGCGCCACGACAGCAGTTGATATAAATCTATGTTCGTTTCTAATACTTAAAGTTCCCAGAGACCGTATGAGATCGCGGCAAAAGCAAACTGCCCCCACCTGGTCTCGAGCCCGCGATCCAAAAAACGTCACGCTCTCGAGGTACAGAGCAACCAACCGCGCCACGACAGCAGTTGATATAAATCTATGTTCGTTTCTAATACTTAAAGTTCCAGAGACCGTATGAGATCGCGGCAAAAGCAAACTGCCCCCACCTGGTCTCGAGCCCGCGATCCAAAATACGTCACGCTCTCGAGGTACAGAGCAACCAACCGCGCCACGACAGCAGTTGATATAAATCTAAGTTCGTTTCTAATACTTAAAGTTCCCAGAGACCGTATAAGATCGCGGCAAAAGCAAACTGCCCCCACTTGGTCTCGAGCCCGCGATCTAAAAATCGTCACGCTCTCGAGGTACAGAGCAACCAACCGCGCCACGACAGCAGTTGATATAAATCTATGTTCGTTTCTAATACTTAAAGTTCCCAGAGACCGTATGAGATCGCGGCAAAAGCAAACTGCCCCCACCTGGTCTCGAACCCGCGATCCAAAAAACGTCACGCTCTCGAGGTACAGAGCAACCAACCGCGCCACGACAGCAGTTGATATAAATCTATGTTCGTTTCTAATACTTAAAGTTCCCAGAGACCGTATGAGATCGCGGCAAAAGCAAACTGCCCCCACCTGGTCTCGAGCCCGCGATCCAAAAATCGTCACGCTCTCGAGGTACAGAGCAACCAACCGCGCCACGACAGCAGTTGATATAAATCTATGTTCGTTTCTAATACTTAAAATTCCCAGAGACCGTATAAGATCGCGGCAAAAGCAAACTGCCCCACCTGGTCTCGAGCCAGCGATCCAAAATACGTCACGCTCTCGAGGTACAGAGCAACCAACCGCGCCACGACAGCAGTTGATATAAATCTATGTTCGTTTCTAATACTTAAAATTCCCAGAGACCGTATAAGATCGCGGAAAAAGCAAACTGCCCCACCTGGTCTCGAGCCCGCGATCCAAAATACGTCACGCTCTTGAGGTACAGAGCAACCAACCGCGTTACGACAGCAGTTGATATAAATCTATGTTCGTTTCTAATACTTAAAGTTCCCAAAGACCGTATGAGATCGCGGCAAAAGCAAACTGCCCCCACCTGGTCTCGAGCCCGCGATCCAAAAATCGTCACGCTCTCGAGGTACAGAGCAACCAACCGCGCCACGACAGCAGTTGATATAAATCTATGTTCGTTTCTAATACTTAAAATTCCCAGAGACCGTATAAGATCGCGGCAAAAGCAAACTGCCCCACCTGGTCTCGAGCCAGCGATCCAAAATACGTCACGCTCTCGAGGTACAGAGCAACCAACCGCGCCACGACAGCAGTTGATATAAATCTATGTTCGTTTCTAATACTTAAAGTTCCCAGAGACCGTATGAGATCGCGGCAAAAGCAAGCTGCCCCCACCTGGTCTCGAGCCCGCGATCCAAAAAACGTCACGCTCTCGAGGTACAGAGCAACCAACCGCGCCACGACAGCAGTTGATATAAATCTATGTTCGTTTCTAATACTTAAAGTTCCCAGAGACCGTATGAGATCGCGGCAAAAGCAAACTGCCCCACCTGGTCTCGAGCCCGCGATCCAAAAATCGTCACGCTCTCGAGGTACAGAGCAACCAACCGCGCCACGACAGCAGTTGATATAAATCTATGTTCGTTTCTAATACTTAAAATTCCCAGAGACCGTATAAGATCGCGGCAAAAGCAAACTGCCCCACCTGGTCTCGAGCCAGCGATCCAAAATACGTCACGCTCTCGAGGTACAGAGCAACCAACCGCGCCACGACAGCAGTTGATATAAATCTATGTTCGTTTCTAATACTTAAAATTCCCAGAGACCGTATAAGATCGCGGAAAAAGCAAACTGCCCCACCTGGTCTCGAGCCCGCGATCCAAATACGTCACGCTCTCGAGGTACAGAGCAACCAACCGCGCCACGACAGCAGTTGATATAAATCTATGTTCGTTTCTAATACTTAAAGTTCCCAAAGACCGTATGAGATCGCGGCAAAAGCAAACTGCCCCCAACTGGTCTCGAGCCCGCGATCCAAAAATCGTCACGCTCTCGAGGTACAGAGCAACCAACCGCGCCACGACAGCAGTTGATATAAATCTATGTTCGTTTCTAATACTTAAAATTCCCAGAGACCGTATAAGATCGCGGCAAAAGCAAACTGCCCCACCTGGTCTCGAGCCAGCGATCCAAAATACGTCACGCTCTCGAGGTACAGAGCAACCAACCGCGCCACGACAGCAGTTGATATAAATCTATGTTCGTTTCTAATACTTAAAGTTCCCAGAGACCGTATGAGATCGCGGCAAAAGCAAGCTGCCCCCACCTGGTCTCGAGCCCGCGATCCAAAAAACGTCACGCTCTCGAGGTACAGAGCAACCAACCGCGCCACGACAGCAGTTGATATAAATCTATGTTCGTTTCTAATACTTAAAGTTCCCAGAGACCGTATGAGATCGCGGCAAAAGCAAACTGCCCCCACCTGGTCTCGAGCCCGCGATCCAAAATACGTCACGCTCTCGAGGTACAGAGCAACCAACCGCGCCACGACAGCAGTTGATATAAATCTATGTTCGTTTCTAATACTTAAAGTTCCCAGAGACCGTATAAGATCGCGGCAAAAGCAAACTGCCCCCACCTGGTCTCGAGCCCGCGATCCAAAAATCGTCACGCTCTCGAGGTACAGAGCAACCAACCGCGCCACGACAGCAGTTGATATAAATCTATGTTCGTTTCTAATACTTAAAGTTCCCAGAGACCGTATGAGATCGCGGCAAAAGCAAACTGCCCCCACCTGGTCTCGAGCCCGCGATCCAAAATACGTCACGCTCTCGAGGTACAGAGCAACCAACCGCGCCACGACAGCAGTTGATATAAATCTATGTTCGTTTCTAATACTTAAAGTTCCAGGGGCCGTATGAGATCGCGGCAAAAGCAAACTGCCCCCACCTGGTCTCGAGCCCGCGATCCAAAATACGTCACGCTCTCGAGGTACAAAGCAACCAACCGCGCCACGACAGCAGTTGATATAAATCTATGTTCGTTTCTAATACTTAAAGTTTCCAGAGACCGTATGAGATCGCGGCAAAAGCAAACTGCCCCACCTGGTCTCGAGCCCGCGATCCAAAATACGTCACGCTCTCGAGGTACAGAGCAACCAACCGCGCCACGACAGCAGTTGATATAAATCTATGTTCGTTTCTAATACTTAAAGTTCCAGGGGCCGTATAAGATCGCCGCAAAAGCAAACTGCCCCCACCTGGTCTCGAGCCCGCGATCCAAAATACGTCACGCTCTCGAGGTACAGAGCAACCAACCGCGCCACGACAGCAGTTGATATAAATCTATGTTCGTTTCTAATACTTAAAGTTCTCAGAGACCGTATAAGAACCCGGCAAAAGCAAACTGCCCCACCTGGTCTCGAGCCCGCGATCCAAAATACGTCACGCTCTCGAGGTACAGACCAACCAACCGCGCCACGACAGCAGTTGATATAAATCTATGTTCGTTTCTAATACTTAAAGTTCCCAGAGACCGTATGAGATCGCGGCAAAAGCAAACTGCCCCCACCTGGTCTCGAGCCCGCGATCCAAAATACGTCACGCTCTCGAGGTACAGAGCAACCAACCGCGCCACGACAGCAGTTGATATAAATCTATGTTCGTTTCTAATACTTAAAGTTCCAGAGACCGTATGAGATCGCGGCAAAAGCAAACTGCCCCCACCTGGTCTCGAGCCCGCGATCCAAAATACGTCACGCTCTCGAGGTACAGAGCAACCAACCGCGCCACGACAGCAGTTGATATAAATCTATGTTCGTTTCTAATACTTAAAGTTCCAGAGACCGTATGAGATCGCGGCAAAAGCAAACTGCCCCCACCTGGTCTCGAGCCCGCGATCCAAAATACGTCACGCTCTCGAGGTACAGAGCAACCAACCGCGCCACGACAGCAGTTGATATAAATCTATGTTCGTTTCTAATACTTAAAGTTCCAGGGGCCGTATGAGATCGCGGCAAAAGCAAACTGCCCCCACCTGGTCTCGAGCCCGCGATCCAAAATACGTCACGCTCTCGAGGTACAAAGCAACCAACCGCGCCACGACAGCAGTTGATATAAATCTATGTTCGTTTCTAATACTTAAAGTTTCCAGAGACCGTATGAGATCGCGGCAAAAGCAAACTGCCCCACCTGGTCTCGAGCCCGCGATCCAAAATACGTCACGCTCTCGAGGTACAGAGCAACCAACCGCGCCACGACAGCAGTTGATATAAATCTATGTTCGTTTCTAATACTTAAAGTTCCAGGGCCCTATAAGATCGCCGCAAAAGCAAACTGCCCCACCTGGTCTCGAGCCCGCGATCCAAAATACGTCACGCTCTCGAGGTACAGAGCAACCAACCGCGCCACGACAGCAGTTGATATAAATCTATGTTCGTTTCTAATACTTAAAGTTCCCAGAGACCGTATAAGAACCCGGCAAAAGCAAACTGCCCCACCTGGTCTCGAGCCCGCGATCCAAAATACGTCACGCTCTCGAGGTACAGAGCAACCAACCGCGCCACGACAGCAGTTGATATAAATCTATGTTCGTTTCTAATACTTAAAGTTCCCAGAGACCGTATGAGATCGCGGCAAAAGCAAACTGCCCCCACCTGGTCTCGAGCCCGCGATCCAAAATACGTCACGCTCTCGAGGTACAGAGCAACCAACCGCGCCACGACAGCAGTTGATATAAATCTATGTTCGTTTCTAATACTTAAAGTTCCCAGAGACCGTATAAAATCGAGGCAAAAACAAACACCCCACCTGGTCTCGAACCCGCGATCCAAAATACGTCACGCTCTCGAGGTACAGAGCAACCAACCGCGCCACGACAGCAGTTGATATAAATCTATGTTCGTTTCTAATACTTAAAGTTCCCAGAGACCGTATGAGATCGCGGCAAAAGCAAACTGCCCCCACCTGGTCTCGAGCCCGCGATCCAAAATACGTCACGCTCTCGAGGTACAGAGCAACCAATCGCGCCACGACAGCAGTTGATATAAATCTATGTTCGTTTCTAATACTTAAAGTTCCCAGAGACCGTATTAGATCGCGGCAAAAGCAAACTGCCCCCACCTGGTCTCGAGCCCGCGATCCAAAATACGTCACGCTCTCGAGGTACAGAGCAACCAACCGCGCCACGACAGCAGTTGATATAAATCTATGTTCGTTTCTAATACTTAAAGTTCCCAGAGACCGTATAAGAACCCGGCAAAAGCAAACTGCCCCCACCTGGTCTCGAGCCCGCGATCCAAAATACGTCACGCTCTCGAGGTACAGAGCAACCAACCGCGCCACGACAGCAGTTGATATAAATCTATGTTCGTTTCTAATACTTAAAGTTCCCGAGACCGTATGAGATCGCGGCAAAAGCAAACTGCCCCACCTGGTCTCGAGCCCGCGATCCAAAATACGTCACGCTCTCGAGGTACAGAGCAACCAACCGCGCCACGACAGCAGTTGATATAAATCTATGTTCGTTTCTAATACTTAAAGTTCCCAGAGACCGTATAAGATCGCGGCAAAAGCAAACTGCCCCCACCTGGTCTCGAGCCCGCGATCCAAAATACGTCACGCTCTCGAGGTACAGAGCAACCAACCGCGCCACGACAGCAGTTGATATAAATCTATGTTCGTTTCTAATACTTAAAGTTCCCAGAGACCGTATAAGATCGCGGCAAAAGCAAACTGCCCCCACCTGGTCTCGAGCCCGCGATCCAAAATACGTCACGCTCTCGAGGTACAGAGCAACCAACCGCGCCACGACAGCAGTTGATATAAATCTATGTTCGTTTCTAATACTTAAAGTTCCAGGGGCCGTATGAGATCGCGGCAAAAGCAAACTGCCCCCACCTGGTCTCGAGCCCGCGATCCAAAATACGTCACGCTCTCGAGGTACAGAGCAACCAACCGCGCCACGACAGCAGTTGATATAAATCTATGTTCGTTTCTAATACTTAAAATTTCCAGAGACCGTATAAGATCGCGGCAAAAGCAAACTACCCCACCTGGTCTCGAGCCCGCGATCCAAAATACGTCACGCTCTCGAGGTACAGAGCAACCAACCGCGCCACGACAGCAGTTGATATAAATCTATGTTCGTTTCTAATACTTAAAGTTCCAGGGGCCGTATAAGATCGCGGCAAAAGCAAACTGCCCCACCTGGTCTCGAGCCCGCGATCCAAAATACGTCACGCTCTCGAGGTACAGAGCAACCAACCGCGCCACGACAGCAGTTGATATAAATCTATGTTCGTTTCTAATACTTAAAGTTCCCAGAGACCGTATGAGATCGCGGCAAAAGCAATCTGCCCCCACCTGGTCTCGAGCCCGCGATCCAAAATACGTCACGCTCTCGAGGTACAGAGCAACCAACCGCGCCACGACAGCAGTTGATATAAATCTATGTTCGTTTCTAATACTTAAAGTTCCAGGGGCCGTATAAGATCGCGGCAAAAGCAAACTGCCCCACCTGGTCTCGAGCCCGCGATCCAAAATACGTCACGCTCTCGAGGTACAGAGCAACCAACCGCGCCACGACAGCAGTTGATATAAATCTATGTTCGTTTCTAATACTTAAAGTTCCAGAGACCGTATGAGATCGCGGCAAAAGCAAACTGCCCCCACCTGGTCTCGAGCCCGCGATCCAAAATACGTCACGCTCTCGAGGTACAGAGCAACCAACCGCGCCACGACAGCAGTTGATATAAATCTATGTTCGTTTCTAATACTTAAAGTTCCAGAGACCGTATAAGAACCCGGCAAAAGCAAACTGCCCCACCTGGTCTCGAGCCCGCGATCCAAAATACGTCACGCTCTCGAGGTACAGAGCAACCAACCGCGCCACGACAGCAGTTGATATAAATCTATGTTCGTTTCTAATACTTAAAGTTCCCAGAGACCGTATAAGAACCCGGCAAAAGCAAACTGCCCCACCTGGTCTCGAGCCCGCGATCCAAAATACGTCACGCTCTCGAGGTACAGAGCAACCAACCGCGCCACGACAGCAGTTGATATAAATCTATGTTCGTTGATATAAATCTATGTTCGTTTCTAATACTTAAGGTTCCAGGGGCCGTATGAGATCGCGGCAAAAGCAAACTGCCCCCACCTGGTCTCGAGCCCGCGATCCAAAATACGTCACGCTCTCGAGGTACAGAGCAACCAACCGCGCCACGACAGCAGTTGATATAAATCTATGTTCGTTTCTAATACTTAAAGTTCCAGGGGCCGTATGAGATCGCGGCAAAAGCAAACTGCCCCCACCTGGTCTCGAGCCCGCGATCCAAAATACGTCACGCTCTCGAGGTACAGAGCAACCAACCGCGCCACGACAGCAGTTGATATAAATCTATGTTCGTTTCTAATACTTAAAGTTCCAGAGACCGTATGAGATCGCGGCAAAATACGTCACGCTCTCGAGGTACAGAGCAACCAACCGCGCCACGACAGCAGTTGATATAAATCTATGTTCGTTTCTAATACTTAAAGTTCCAGGGGCCGTATGAGATCGCGGCAAAAGCAAACTGCCCCCACCTGGTCTCGAGCCCGCGATCCAAAATACGTCACGCTCTCGAGGTACAGAGCAACCAACCGCGCCACGACAGCAGTTGATATAAATCTATGTTCGTTTCTAATACTTAAAGTTTCCAGAGACGGTATGAGATCGCGGCAAAAGCAAACTACCCCACCTGGTCTCGAGCCCGCGATCCAAAATACGTCACGCTCTCGAGGTACAGAGCAACCAACCGCGCCACGACAGCAGTTGATATAAATCTATGTTCGTTTCTAATACTTAAAGTTCCAGGGGCCGTATAAGATCGCGGCAAAAGCAAACTGCCCCACCTGGTCTCGAGCCCGCGATCCAAAATACGTCACGCTCTCGAGGTACAGAGCAACCAACCGCGCCACGACAGCAGTTGATATAAATCTATGTTCGTTTCTAATACTTAAAGTTCCCAGAGACCGTATGAGATCGCGGCAAAAGCAATCTGCCCCCACCTGGTCTCGAGCCCGCGATCCAAAATACGTCACGCTCTCGAGGTACAGAGCAACCAACCGCGCCACGACAGCAGTTGATATAAATCTATGTTCGTTTCTAATACTTAAAGTTCCAGGGGCCGTATGAGATCGCGGCAAAAGCAAACTGCCCCACCTGGTCTCGAGCCCTCGATCCAAAATACGTCACGCTCTCGAGGTATAGAGCAACCAACCGCGCCACGACAGCAGTTGATATAAATCTATGTTCGTTTCTAATACTTAAAGTTCCAGAGACCGTATGAGATCGCGGCAAAAGCAAACTGCCCCCACCTGGTCTCGAGCCCGCGATCCAAAATACGTCACGCTCTCGAGGTACAGAGCAACCAACCGCGCCACGACAGCAGTTGATATAAATCTATGTTCGTTTCTAATACTTAAAGTTCCAGAGACCGTATGAGATCGCGGCAAAAGCAAACTGCCCCACCTGGTCTCGAGCCCGCGATCCAAAATACGTCACGCTCTCGAGGTACAGAGCAACCAACCAAGCCACGACAGCAGTTGATATAAATCTATGTTCGTTTCTAATACTTAAAGTTCCCAGAGACCGTATAAGAACCCGGCAAAAGCAAACTGCCCCACCTGGTCTCGAGCCCGCGATCCAAAATACGTCACGCTCTCGAGGTACAGAGCAACCAACCGCGCCACGACAGCAGTTGATATAAATCTATGTTCGTTTCTAATACTTAAAGTTCCCAGAGACCGTATAAGATCGCGGCAAAAGCAAACTGCCCCCACCTGGTCTCGAGCCCGCGATCCAAAATACGTCACGCTCTCGAGGTACAGAGCAACCAACCGCGCCACGACAGCAGTTGATATAAATCTATGTTCGTTTCTAATACTTAAGGTTCCAGGGGCCGTATGAGATCGCGGCAAAAGCAAACTGCCCCCACGTGGTCTCGAGCCCGCGATCCAAAATACGTCACGCTCTCGAGGTACAGAGCAACCAACCGCGCCACGACAGCAGTTGATATAAATCTATGTTCGTTTCTAATACTTAAAGTTCCCAGAGACCGTATGAGATCGCGGCAAAAGCAAACTGCCCCCACCTGGTCTCGAGCCCGCGATCCAAAATACGTCACGCTCTCGAGGTACAGAGCAACCAACCGCGCCACGACAGCAGTTGATATAAATCTATGTTCGTTTCTAATACTTAAGGTTCCAGGGGCCGTATAAGATCGCGGCAAAAGCAAACTGCCCCCACCTGGTCTCAAGCCCGCGATCCAAAATACGTCACGCTCTCGAGGTACAGAGCAACCAACCGCGCCACGACAGCAGTTGATATAAATCTATGTTCGTTTCTAATACTTAAAGTTCCAGGGGCCGTATGAGATCGCGGCAAAAGCAAACTGCCCCCACCTGGTCTCGAGCCCGCGATCCAAAATACGTCACGCTCTCGAGGTACAGAGCAACCAACCGCGCCACGACAGCAGTTGATATAAATCTATGTTCGTTTCTAATACTTAAAGTTCCCAGAGACCGTATAAGATCGCGGCAAAAGCAAACTGCCTTCACCTGGTCTCGAGCCCGCGATCCAAAATACGTCACGCTCTCGAGGTACAGAGCAACCAACCGCGCCACGACAGCAGTTGATATAAATCTATGTTCGTTTCTAATACTTAAAGTTCCCAGAGACCGTATGAGATCGCGGCAAAAGCAAACTGCCCGCACCTGGTCTCGAGCCCGCGATCCAAATCACGTCACGCTCTCGAGGTACAGAGCAACCAACCGCGCCACGACAGCAGTTGATATAAATCTATGTTCGTTTCTAATACTTAAAGTTCCCAGAGACCGTATGAGATCGCGGCAAAAGCAAACTGCCCCCACGTGGTCTCGAGCCCGCGATCCAAAATACGTCACGCTCTCGAGGTACAGAGCAACCAACCGCGCCACGACAGCAGTTGATATAAATCTATGTTCGTTTCTAATACTTAAAGTTCCCAGAGACCGTATGAGATCGCGGCAAAAGCAAACTGCCCCCACGTGGTCTCGAGCCCGCGATCCAAAATACGTCACGCTCTCGAGGTACAGAGCAACCAACCGCGCCACGACAGCAGTTGATATAAATCTATGTTCGTTTCTAATACTTAAAGTTCCAGGGGCCGTATGAGATCGCGGCAAAAGCAAACTGCCCCCACCTGGTCTCGAGCCCGCGATCCAAAATACGTCACGCTCTCGAGGTACAGAGCAACCAACCGCGCCACGACAGCAGTTGATATAAATCTATGTTCGTTTCTAATACTTAAAGTTCCAGGGGCCGTATGAGATCGCGGCAAAAGCAAACTGCCCCCACCTGGTCTCGAGCCCGCGATCCAAAATACGTCACGCTCTCGAGGTACAGAGCAACCAACCGCGCCACGACAGCAGTTGATATAAATCTATGTTCGTTTCTAATACTTAAAGTTTCCAGAGACCGTATGAGATCGCGGCAAAAGCAAACTACCCCACCTGGTCTCGAGCCCGCGATCCAAAATACGTCACGCTCTCGAGGTACAGAGCAACCAACCGCGCCACGACAGCAGTTGATATAAATCTATGTTCGTTTCTAATACTTAAAGTTCCAGGGGCCGTATAAGATCGCGGCAAAAGCAAACTGCCCCACCTGGTCTCGAGCCCGCGATCCAAAATACGTCACGCTCTCGAGGTACAGAGCAACCAACCGCGCCACGACAGCAGTTGATATAAATCTATGTTCGTTTCTAATACTTAAAGTTCCAGGGGCCGTATGAGATCGCGGCAAAAGCAAACTGCCCCCACCTGGTCTCGAGCCCGCGATCCAAAATACGTCACGCTCTCGAGGTACAGAGCAACCAACCGCGCCACGACAGCAGTTGATATAAATCTATGTTCGTTTCTAATACTTAAAGTTTCCAGAGACCGTATGAGATCGCGGCAAAAGCAAACTACCCCACCTGGTCTCGAGCCCGCGATCCAAAATACGTCACGCTCTCGAGGTACAGAGCAACCAACCGCGCCACGACAGCAGTTGATATAAATCTATGTTCGTTTCTAATACTTAAAGTTCCAGGGGCCGTATAAGATCGCGGCAAAAGCAAACTGCCCCACCTGGTCTCGAGCCCGCGATCCAAAATACGTCACGCTCTCGAGGTACAGAGCAACCAACCGCGCCACGACAGCAGTTGATATAAATCTATGTTCGTTTCTAATACTTAAAGTTCCCAGAGACCGTATGAGATCGCGGCAAAAGCAATCTGCCCCCACCTGGTCTCGAGCCCGCGATCCAAAATACGTCACGCTCTCGAGGTACAGAGCAACCAACCGCGCCACGACAGCAGTTGATATAAATCTATGTTCGTTTCTAATACTTAAAGTTCCAGGGGCCGTATAAGATCGCGGCAAAAGCAAACTGCCCCACCTGGTCTCGAGCCCGCGATCCAAAATACGTCACGCTCTCGAGGTACAGAGCAACCAACCGCGCCACGACAGCAGTTGATATAAATCTATGTTCGTTTCTAATACTTAAAGTTCCAGAGACCGTATGAGATCGCGGCAAAAGCAAACTGCCCCCACCTGGTCTCGAGCCCGCGATCCAAAATACGTCACGCTCTCGAGGTACAGAGCAACCAACCGCGCCACGACAGCAGTTGATATAAATCTATGTTCGTTTCTAATACTTAAAGTTCCAGAGACCGTATAAGAACCCGGCAAAAGCAAACTGCCCCACCTGGTCTCGAGCCCGCGATCCAAAATACGTCACGCTCTCGAGGTACAGAGCAACCAACCGCGCCACGACAGCAGTTGATATAAATCTATGTTCGTTTCTAATACTTAAAGTTCCAGAGACCGTATAAGAACCCGGCAAAAGCAAACTGCCCCACCTGGTCTCGAGCCAGCGATCCAAAATACGTCACGCTCTCGAGGTACAGAGCAACCAACCGCGCCACGACAGCAGTTGATATAAATCTATGTTCGTTTCTAATACTTAAAGTTCCCAGAGACCGTATAAGAACCCGGCAAAAGCAAACTGCCCCCACCTGGTCTCGAGCCCGCGATCCAAAATACGTCACGCTCTCGAGGTACAGAGCAACCAACCGCGCCACGACAGCAGTTGATATAAATCTATGTTCGTTTCTAATACTTAAGGTTCCAGGGGCCGTATGAGATCGCGGCAAAAGCAAACTGCCCCCACCTGGTCTCGAGCCCGCGATCCAAAATACGTCACGCTCTCGAGGTACAGAGCAACCAACCGCGCCACGACAGCAGTTGATATAAATCTATGTTCGTTTCTAATACTTAAAGTTTCCAGAGACCGTATGAGATCGCGGCAAAAGCAAACTGCCCCCACCTGGTCTCGAGCCCGCGATCCAAAATACGTCACGCTCTCGAGGTACAGAGCAACCATAGGCGCCACGACAGCAGTTGATATAAATCTATGTTCGTTTCTAATACTTAAAGTTCCCAGAGACCGTATAAGATCGCGGCAAAAGCAAACTGCCCCCACCTGGTCTCGAGCCCGCGATCCAAAATACGTCACGCTCTCGAGGTACAGAGCAACCAACCGCGCCACGACAGCAGTTGATATAAATCTATGTTCGTTTCTAATACTTAAAGTTCCCAGAGACCGTATAAGAACCCGGCAAAAGCAAACTGCCCCCACCTGGTCTCGAGCCCGCGATCCAAAATACGTCACGCTCTCGAGGTACAGAGCAACCAACCGCGCCACGACAGCAGTTGATATAAATCTATGTTCGTTTCTAATACTTAAAGTTCCAGAGACCGTATGAGATCGCGGCAAAAGCAAACTGCCCCCACCTGGTCTCGAGCCCGCGATCCAAAATACGTCACGCTCTCGAGGTACAGAGCAACCAACCGCGCCACGACAGCAGTTGATATAAATCTATGTTCGTTTCTAATACTTAAAGTTCCAGAGACCGTATAAGAACCCGGCAAAAGCAAACTGCCCCACCTGGTCTCGAGCCCGCGATCCAAAATACGTCACGCTCTCGAGGTACAGAGCAACCAACCGCGCCACGACAGCAGTTGATATAAATCTATGTTCGTTTCTAATACTTAAAGTTCCAGAGACCGTATAAGAACCCGGCAAAAGCAAACTGCCCCACCTGGTCTCGAGCCCGCGATCCAAAATACGTCACGCTCTCGAGGTACAGAGCAACCAACCGCGCCACGACAGCAGTTGATATAAATCTATGTTCGTTTCTAATACTTAAAGTTCCCAGAGACCGTATAAGAACCCGGCAAAAGCAAACTGCCCCCACCTGGTCTCGAGCCCGCGATCCAAAATACGTCACGCTCTCGAGGTACAGAGCAACCAACCGCGCCACGACAGCAGTTGATATAAATCTATGTTCGTTTCTAATACTTAAGGTTCCAGGGGCCGTATGAGATCGCGGCAAAAGCAAACTGCCCCCACCTGGTCTCGAGCCCGCGATCCAAAATACGTCACGCTCTCGAGGTACAGAGCAACCAACCGCGCCACGACAGCAGTTGATATAAATCTATGTTCGTTTCTAATACTTAAAGTTTCCAGAGACCGTATGAGATCGCGGCAAAAGCAAACTGCCCCCACCTGGTCTCGAGCCCGCGATCCAAAATACGTCACGCTCTCGAGGTACAGAGCAACCATAGGCGCCACGACAGCAGTTGATATAAATCTATGTTCGTTTCTAATACTTAAAGTTCCCAGAGACCGTATAAGATCGCGGCAAAAGCAAACTGCCCCCACCTGGTCTCGAGCCCGCGATCCAAAATACGTCACGCTCTCGAGGTACAGAGCAACCAACCGCGCCACGACAGCAGTTGATATAAATCTATGTTCGTTTCTAATACTTAAGGTTCCAGGGGCCGTATGAGATCGCGGCAAAAGCAAACTGCTCCCACCTGGTCTCGAGCCCGCGATCCAAAATACGTCACGCTCTCGAAGTACAGAGCAACCAACCGCGCCACGACAGCAGTTGATATAAATCTATGTTCGTTTCTAATACTTAAAGTTTCCAGAGACCGTATGAGATCGCGGCAAAAGCAAACTGCCCCCACCTGGTCTCGAGCCCGCGATCCAAAATACGTCACGCTCTCGAGGTACAGAGCAACCAACCGCGCCACGACAGCAGTTGATATAAATCTATGTTCGTTTCTAATACTTAAAGTTCCCAGAGACCGTATGAGAACCCGGCAAAAGCAAACTGCCCCCACCTGGTCTCGAGCCCGCGATCCAAAATACGTCACGCTCTCGAGGTACAGAGCAACCAACCGCGCCACGACAGCAGTTGATATAAATCTATGTTCGTTTCTAATACTTAAGGTTCCAGGGGCCGTATGAGATCGCGGCAAAAGCAAACTGCCCCCACCTGGTCTCGAGCCCGCGATCCAAAATACGTCACGCTCTCGAGGTACAGAGCAACCAACCGCGCCACGACAGCAGTTGATATAAATCTATGTTCGTTTCTAATACTTAAAGTTTCCAGAGACCGTATGAGATCGCGGCAAAAGCAAACTGCCCCCACCTGGTCTCGAGCCCGCGATCCAAAATACGTCACGCTCTCGAGGTACAGAGCAACCAACCGCGCCACGACAGCAGTTGATATAAATCTATGTTCGTTTCTAATACTTAAAGTTCCCAGAGACCGTATAAGATCGCGGCAAAAGCAAACTGCCCCCACCTGGTCTCGAGCCCGCGATCCAAAATACGTCACGCTCTCGAGGTACAGAGCAACCAACCGCGCCACGACAGCAGTTGATATAAATCTATGTTCGTTTCTAATACTTAAAGTTCCCAGAGACCGTATAAGATCGCGGCAAAAGCAAACTGCCCCCACCTGGTCTCGAGCCCGCGATCCAAAATACGTCACGCTCTCGAGGTACAGAGCAACCAACCGCGCCACGACAGCAGTTGATATAAATCTATGTTCGTTTCTAATACTTAAAGTTCCCAGAGACCGTATGAGATCGCGGCAAAAGCCAACTGCCCCCACCTGGTCTCGAGCCCGCGATCCAAAATACGTCACGCTCTCGAGGTACAGAGCAACCAACCGCGCCACGACAGCAGTTGATATAAATCTATGTTCGTTTCTAATACTTAAAGTTCCCAGAGACCGTATGAGATCGCGGCAAAAGCAAACTGCCCCCACGTGGTCTCGAGCCCGCGATCCAAAATACGTCACGCTCTCGAGGTACAGAGCAACCAACCGCGCCACGACAGCAGTTGATATAAATCTATGTTCGTTTCTAATACTTAAAGTTCCAGGGGCCGTATGAGATCGCGGCAAAAGCAAACTGCCCCCACCTGGTCTCGAGCCCGCGATCCAAAATACGTCACGCTCTCGAGGTACAGAGCAACCATAGGCGCCACGACAGCAGTTGATATAAATCTATGTTCGTTTCTAATACTTAAAGATTCCAGAGACCGTATAAGATCGCGGCAAAAGCAAACTGCCCCCACCTGGTCTCGAGCCCGCGATCCAAAATACGTCACGCTCTCGAGGTACAGAGCAACCAACCGCGCCACGACAGCAGTTGATATAAATCTATGTTCGTTTCTAATACTTAAAGTTCCAGGGGCCGTATAAGATCGCGGCAAAAGCAAACTGCCCCACCTGGTCTCGAGCCCGCGATCCAAAATACGTCACGCTCTCGAGGTACAGAGCAACCAACCGCGCCACGACAGCAGTTGATATAAATCTATGTTCGTTTCTAATACTTAAAGTTTCCAGAGACCGTATGAGATCGCGGCAAAAGCAATCTGCCCCCACCTGGTCTCGAGCCCGCGATCCAAAATACGTCACGCTCTCGAGGTACAGAGCAACCAACCGCGCCACGACAGCAGTTGATATAAATCTATGTTCGTTTCTAATACTTAAAGTTCCAGGGGCCGTATAAGATCGCGGCAAAAGCCAACTGCCCCACCTGGTCTCGAGCCCGCGATCCAAAATACGTCACGCCCTCGAGGTACAGAGCAACCAACCGCGCCACGACAGCAGTTGATATAAATCTATGTTCGTTTCTAATACTTAAAGTTCCCAG